>NC_091285.1:519670710-519970974 GCF_032444005.1 Ranitomeya imitator
CACATGGGTATTGTACATAGTAGATATTACACATGGTGGGTGTTGTACATAGTAGATATTACACATGGTGGGCATTGTACATAGTAGATATTACACATGGTGGGCATTGTACATGGTAGATATTACACATGGTGGGCATTGTACATGGTAGATATTACACATGGTGGGTATTGTACATGGCAGATATTACACATGGTGGGTATTGTACATGGCAGATATTACACATGGGTATTGTACATAGTAGATATTACACATGGTGGGTATTGTACATAGTAGATATTACACATGGTGGGCATTGTACATGGTAGATATTACACATGGTGGGTATTGTACATGGTAGATATTACACATGGTGGGCATTGTACATGGTAGATATTACACATGGTGGGTATTGTACATGGCAGATATTACACATGGTGGGTATTGTACATGGCAGATATTACACATGGGTATTGTACATAGTAGATATTACACATGGTGGGTATTGTACATAGTAGATATTACACATGGTGGGCATTGTACATGGTAGATATTGCACATGGTGGGCATTGTACATGGCAGATATTACACATGGTGGGTATTGTACATGGCAGATATTACACATGGTGGGTATTGTACATGGCAGATATTACACATGGGTATTGTACATAGTAGATATTACACATGGTGGGTATTGTACATGGTAGATATTACACATGGTGGGCATTGTACATGGTAGATATTACACATGGTGGATATTGTACATGGCAGATATTACACATGGGTATTGTACATAGTAGATATTACACATGGTGGGTATTGTACATAGTAGATATTACACATGGTGGGCATTGTACATGGTAGATATTACACATGGTGGGTATTGTACATGGCAGATATTACACATGGTGGGTATTGTACATGGCAGATATTACACATGTGTATTGTACATAGTAGATATTACACATGTTGGGTATTGTACATAGTAGATATTACACATGGTGGGCATTGTACATAGTAGATATTACACATGGTGGGCATTGTACATGGTAGATATTAAACATGGTGGGTATTGTACATGGCAGATATTACACATGGTGGGTATTGTACATGGCAGATATTACACATGGGTATTGTACATAGTAGATATTACACATGGTGGGTATTGTACATAGTAGATATTACACATGGTGGGCATTGTACATGGTAGATATTACACATGGTGGGTATTGTACATGGTAGATATTACACATGGTGGGCATTGTACATGGTAGATATTACACATGGTGGGTATTGTACATGGCAGATATTACACATGGTGGGTATTGTACATGGCAGATATTACACATGGGTATTGTACATAGTAGATATTACACATGGTGGGTATTGTACATAGTAGATATTACACATGGTGGGTATTGTACATAGTAGATATTACACATGGTGGGCATTGTACATGGTAGATATTACACATGGTGGATATTGTACATGGCAGATATTACACATGGGTATTGTACATAGTAGATATTACACATGGTGGGTATTGTACATAGTAGATATTACACATGGTGGGCATTGTACATGGTAGATATTACACATGGTGGGTATTGTACATGGCAGATATTACACATGGTGGGTATTGTACATGGCAGATATTACACATGTGTATTGTACATAGTAGATATTACACATGGTGGGTATTGTACATAGTAGATATTACACATGGTGGGTATTGTACATAGTAGATATTACACATGGTGGGCATTGTACATGGTAGATATTACACATGGTGGGTATTGTACATGGCAGATATTACACATGGTGGGTATTGTACATGGCAGATATTACACATGTGTATTGTACATAGTAGATATTACACATGGTGGGTATTGTACATAGTAGATATTACACATGGTGGGCATTGTACATAGTAGATATTACACATGGTGGGCATTGTACATGGTAGATATTACACATGGTGGGTATTGTACATGGCAGATATTACACATGGGTATTGTACATAGTAGATATTACACATGGTGGGTATTGTACATAGTAGATATTACACATGGTGGGCATTGTACATGGTAGATATTACACATGGTGGGCATTGTACATGGCAGATATTACACATGGTGGGTATTGTACATGGCAGATATTACACATGGTGGGTATTGTACATGGCAGATATTACACATGGGTATTGTACATGGCAGATATTACACATGGTGGGTATTGTACATAGTAGATATTACACATGGTGGGCATTGTACATGGTAGATATTACACATGGTGGGTATTGTACATGGCAGATATTACACATGGGTATTGTACATAGTAGATATTACACATGGGCATTGTACATGGTAGATATTACACATGGTGGGCATTGTACATAGTAGATATTACACATGGTGGGTATTGTACATGGCAGATATTACACATGGGTATTGTACATGGCAGATATTACACATGGTGGGTATTGTACATAGTAGATATTATACATGGTGGGTATTGTACATAGTAGATATTACACATGGGCATTGTACATGGTAGATATTACACATGGTGGGCATTGTACATAGTAGATATTACACATGGGCATTGTACATGGTAGATATTACACATGGTGGGCATTGTACATAGAACATATTACACATGGGCATTGTACATGGTAGATATTACACATGGTGGGCATTGTACATGGTAGATATTACACATGGGCATTGTACATGGTAGATATTACACATGGTGGGCATTGTACATAGTAGATATTACACATGGGCATTGTACATGGTAGATATTACACATGGGCATTGTACATGGTAGATATTACACATGGGCATTGTACATGGTAGATATTACACATGGGCATTGTACATGGTAGATATTACACATGGTGGGCATTGTACATGGTAGATATTACACATGGTGGGCATTGTACATGGTAGATATTACACATGGTGGGCATTGTACATGGTAGATATTACACATGGGCATTGTACATGGTAGATATTACACATGGTGGGCATTGTACATAGTAGATATTACACATGGGCATTGTACATGGTAGATATTACACATGGGCATTGTACATGGCAGATATTACACATGGGTATTGTACATGGTAGATATTACACATGGTGGGCATTGTACATGGTAGATATTACACATGGTGGGCATTGTACATAGTAGATATTACACATGGGCATTGTACATGGTAGATATTACACATGGGCATTGTACATAGTAGATACTACACATGGTGGGCATTGTACATGGTAGATATTACACATGGGCATTGTACATGGTAGATATTACACATGGTGGGCATTGTACATGGTAGATATTACACATGGTGGGCATTGTACATAGTAGATATTACACATGGGCATTGTACATGGTAGATATTACACATGAGCATTGTACATGGCAGATATTACACATGGGTATTGTACATGGTAGATATTACACATGGTGGGCATTGTACATGGTAGATATTACACATGGTGGGCATTGTACATAGTAGATATTACACATGGGCATTGTACATGGTAGATATTACACATGGTGGGCATTGTACATGGTAGATATTACACATGGTGGGCATTGTACATAGTAGATATTACACATGGGCATTGTACATGGTAGATATTACACATGGTGGGTATTGTACATGGTAGATATTACACATGGGCATTGTACATGGTAGATATTACACATGGTGGGCATTGTACATGGTAGATATTACACATGGGCATTGTACATAGTAGATATTACACATGGTGGGCATTGTACATGGTAGATATTACACATGGGCATTGTACATAGTAGATATTACACATGGTGGGTATTGTACATAGTAGATATTACACATGGTGGGTATTGTACATAGTAGATATTACACATGGTGGGTGTTGTACATAGTAGATATTACACATGGGCATTGTACATGGTAGATATTACACATGGTGGGCATTGTACATAGTAGATATTACACATGGTGGGTATTGTACATGGCAGATATTACACATGGGTATTGTACATGGCAGATATTACACATGGTGGGTATTGTACATAGTAGATATTACACATGGTGGGTATTGTACATAGTAGATATTACACATGGGCATTGTACATGGTAGATATTACACATGGTGGGCATTGTACATAGTAGATATTACACATGGGCATTGTGCATGGTAGATATTACACATGGTGGGCATTGTACATGGTAGGTATTACACATGGTGGATATTGTACATGGTAGACATTGCACATGGGTATTGTATATGGTAGATATTACACATGGTGGGTATTGTATATGGCAGATATTACACATGGTGGGCATTGTATATGGTGGGTATTGTATATGGCGGATATTACACATGGGCATTGTACATGGTAGATATTACACATGGTGGGTATTGTATATGGCAGATATTACACATGGTGGGCATTGTACATGGCAGATATTACACATGGTGGGCATTGTACATGGCAGATATTACACATGGGCATTGTACATGGCAGATATTACACATGGTGGGCATTGTACATGGCAGATATTACACATGGGCATTGTACATGGTAGATATTACACACGGTGGGCATTGTACATGGTAGATATTACACATGGTGGGTATTGTATATGGCGGATATTACACATGGTGGGTATTGTATATGGCGGATATTACACATGGTGGGCATTGTATATGGCGGATATTACACATGGTGGGTATTGTACATAGTAGATATTACACATGGTGGGTATTGTATATGGCAGATATTACACATGTTGGGTGTTTTACATGGCAGATATTACACATGGGCATTGTATATGGCGGATATTACACACGGTGGGTAGTGTATATGGCAGATATTACACATGGTGGGTATTGTACATAGTAGATATTACACATGGGCATTGTATATGGCAGATATTACACATGGTGGGCATTGTACATGGCAGATATTACACATGGTGGGCATTGTACATGGCAGATATTACACATGGGCATTGTACATGGTAGATCTTACACATGGTGGGCATTGTACATGGCAGATATTACACATGGTGGGCATTGTACATAGTAGATATTACACATGGGCATTGTACATGGTAGATATTACACATGGTGGGTATTGTACATGGTAGATATTACACATGGTGGGCATTGTACATGGTAGATATTACACATGGGCATTGTACATAGTAGATATTACACATGGGCATTGTACATGGTAGATATTACACATGGTGGGTATTGTACATGGCAGATATTACACATGGGTATTGTACATGGTAGATATTACACATGGTGGGCATTGTACATGGTAGATATTACACATGGTGGGCATTGTACATGGTAGATATTACACATGGTGGGCATTGTACATGGTAGATATTACACATGGTGGGCATTGTACATAGTAGATATTACACATGGTGGGCATTGTACATAGTAGATATTACACATGGTGGGCATTGTACATGGTAGATATTACACATGGTGGGCATTGTACATAGTAGATATTACACATGGTGGGTATTGTACATGGCAGATATTACACATGTGTATTGTACATAGTAGATATTACACATGGTGGGTATTGTACATAGTAGATATTACACATGGTGGGCATTGTACATAGTAGATATTACACATGGTGGGCATTGTACATGGTAGATATTACACATGGTGGGTATTGTACATGGCAGATATTACACATGGTGGGTATTGTACATGGCAGATATTACACATGGGTATTGTACATAGTAGATATTACACATGGTGGGTATTGTACATAGTAGATATTACACATGGTGGGCATTGTACATGGTAGATATTACACATGGTGGGTATTGTACATGGTAGATATTACACATGGTGGGCATTGTACATGGTAGATATTACACATGGTGGGTATTGTACATGGCAGATATTACACATGGTGGGTATTGTACATGGCAGATATTACACATGGGTATTGTACATAGTAGATATTACACATGGTGGGTATAGTAACATAGTAACATAGTTAGTAAGGCCGAAAAAAGACATTTGTCCATCCAGTTCAGCCTATATTCCGTCATAATAAATCCCCAGATCTACGTCCTTTTACAGAACCTAATAATTGTATGATACAATATTGTTCTGCTCCAGGAAGACATCCAGGCCTCTCTTGAACCCCTCGACTGAGTTCGCCATCACCACCTCCTCAGGCAAGCAATTCCAGATTCTCACTGCCCTAACAGTAAAGAATCCTCTTCTATGTTGGTGGAAAAACCTTCTCTCCTCCAGACGCAAAGAATGCCCCCTTGTGCCCGTCACCTTCCTTGGTATAAACAGATCCTCAGCGAGATATTTGTATTGTCCCCTTATATACTTATACATGGTTATTAGATCGCCCCTCAGTCGTCTTTTTTCTAGACTAAATAATCCTAATTTCGCTAATCTATCTGGGTATTGTAGTTCTCCCATCCCCTTTATTAATTTTGTTGCCCTCCTTTGTACTCTCTCTAGTTCCATTATATCCTTCCTGAGCACCGGTGCCCAAAACTGGACACAGTACTCCATGTGCGGTCTAACTAGGGATTTGTACAGAGGCAGTATAATGCTCTCATCATGTGTATCCAGACCTCTTTTAATGCACCCCATGATCCTGTTTGCCTTGGCAGCTGCTGCCTGGCACTGGCTGCTCCAGGTAAGTTTATCATTAACTAGGATCCCCAAGTCCTTCTCCCTGTCAGATTTACCCAGTGGTTTCCCGTTCAGTGTGTAATGGTGATATTGATTCCCTCTTCCCATGTGTATAACCTTACATTTATCATTGTTAAACCTCATCTGCCACCTTTCAGCCCAAGTTTCCAACTTACCCAGATCCATCTGTAGCAGAATACTATCTTCTCTTGTATTAACTGCTTTACATAGTTTTGTATCATCTGCAAATATCGATATTTTACTGTGTAAACCTTCTACCAGATCATTAATGAATATGTTGAAGAGAACAGGTCCCAATACTGACCCCTGCGGTACCCCACTGGTCACAGCGACCCAGTTAGAGACTATACCATTTATAACCACCCTCTGCTTTCTATCACTAAGCCAGTTACTAACCCATTTACACACATTTTCCCCCAGACCAAGCATTCTCATTTTGTGTACCAACCTCTTGTGCGGCACGGTATCAAACGCTTTGGAAAATTCGAGATATACCACGTCCAATGACTCACCGTGGTCCAGTCTATAGCTTACCTCTTCATAAAAACTGATTAGATTGGTTTGACAGGAGCGATTTCTCATAAACCCATGCTGATATGGAGTTAAACAGTTATTCTAATTGAGATAATCCAGAATAACATCCCTCAGAAACCCTTCAAATATTTTACCAACAATAGAGGTTAGACTTACTGGCCTATAATTTCCAGGTTCACTTTTAGAGCCCTTTTTGAATATTGGCACCACATTTGCTATGCGCCAGTCCTGCGGAACAGACCCTGTCGCTATAGAGTCACTAAAAATAAGAAATAATGGTTTATCTATTACATTACTTAGTTCTCTTAGTACTCGTGGGTGTATGCCATCCGGACCCGGAGATTTATCTATTTTAATCTTATTTAGCCGGTTTCGCACCTCTTCTTGGGTTAGATTGGTGACCCTTAATATAGGGTTTTCATTGTTTCTTGGGATTTCACCTAGCATTTCATTTTCCACCGTGAATACCGTGGAGAAGAAGGTGTTTAATATGTTAGCTTTTTCCTCGTCATCTACAACCATTCTTTCCTCACTATTTTTTAAGGGGCCTACATTTTCAGTTTTTATTCTTTTACTATTGATATAGTTGAAGAACAGTTTGGGATTAGTTTTACTCTCCTTAGCAATGTGCTTCTCTGTTTCCTTTTTGGCAGCTTTAATTAGTTTTTTAGATAAAGTATTTTTCTCCCTATAGTTTTTTAGAGCTTCAATGGTGCCATCCTGCTTTAGTAGTGCAAATGCTTTCTTTTTACTGTTAATTGCCTGTCTTACTTCTTTGTTTAGCCACATTGGGTTTTTCCTATTTCTAGTCCTTTTATTCCCACAAGGTATAAACCGCTTACACTGCCTATTTAGGATGTTCTTAAACATTTCCCATTTATTATCTGTATTCTCATTTCTGAGGATATTGTCCCAGTCTACCAGATTAAGGGCATCTCTAAGCTGTTCAAACTTTGCCTTCCTAAAGTTCAATGTTTTTGTGACTCCCTGACAAGTCCCCCTAGTGAAAGACAGGTGAAACTGCACAATATTGTGGTCGCTATTTCCTAAATGCCCAACCACCTGCAGATTTGTTATTCTGTCAGGTCTATTAGATAGTATTAGGTCTAAAAGTGCTGCTCCTCTGGTTGGATTCTGCACCAATTGTGAAAGATAATTTTTCTTGGTTATTAGCAGAAACCTGTTGCCTTTATGGGTTTCACAGGTTTCTGTTTCCCAGTTAATATCCGGGTAGTTAAAGTCCCCCATAACCAGGACCTCATTATCGGTTGCAGCTTCATCTATCTGCTTTAGAAGTAGACTTTCCATGCTTTCTGTTATATTTGGGGGTTTGTAACAGACCCCAATGAGAATTTTGTTACCATTTTTCCCTCCATGAATTTCAACCCATATGGACTCGACATCTTCATTCCCTTCGCTAATATCCTCCCTTAAAGTGGACTTTAGACAAGACTTTACATAGAGACAAACCCCTCCTCCTCTCCGATTTTTACGATCCTTTCTAAACAGACTGTAACCCTGTAAGTTAACTGCCCAGTCATAGCTTTCATCTAACCATGTCTCGGTTATTCCCACTATGTCAAAGTTACCTGTAGATATTTCTGCTTCTAGTTCTTCCATCTTGTTTGTCAGGCTTCTGGCGTTTGCGAGCATGCAGTTTAGAGGATTTTGTTTTGTTCCAATCTCCTCACTGTGGATTGTTTTAGAAATGTTCTTACTTCCCTTCTGAGTATGTTTTCCTGGGTCGTCTTTGTACGAGTCTAATGTTTTTCTTCCCGTCCCCTCTTCTTCTAGTTTAACGCCCTCCTGATGAGTGTAGCGAGTCTTCTGGCGAATATGTGTTTCCCAGGTTTGTTGAGGTGTAGTCCGTCTCTGGCGAGGAGTCCATCATACCAGTAATTCACACCGTGGTCCAGGAATCCAAATCCTTGTTGTCTGCACCATCGTCTTAGCCAGTTGTTTGCATCAAGGATCCTGTTCCATCTCCTGGTGCCATGCCCATCTACTGGAAGGATAGAAGAAAAAACTACCTGTGCATCCAGTTCCTTTACTTTCTTCCCCAACTCTTCAAAGTCCTTGCAGATTGTCGGTAGGTCCTTCCTTGCCGTGTCATTGGTGCCAACATGTATCAGAAGAAATGGGTGGACGTCCTTGGAGCTGAAGAGCTTTGGTATCCTATCGGTCACATCCTTGATCATCGCACCTGGAAGGCAGCATACTTCTCTTGTAGTTATGTCCGGTCTGCAGATGGCTGCTTCTGTGCCTCTCAGTAGTGAGTCTCCCACCACCACCACTCTTCGTTGCTTCTTGGCTGTACTTTTTGCTGTCACTTGTTGCTGTGTGCCCTTTTCTTTTTTGCTTGCTGGTATTGCTTCATTCTTAGGTGTGCCATCTTCATCCTCTACAAAGATTTGATATCGGTTCTTCAGTTGTGTGGTTGGTGATTTCTCCATGGTCTTCTTGCTTCTTTTGGTCACATGCTTCCACTCATCTGCTTTTGGAGGTTCTCTGACACTTTTTGCACCTTCTGTGACCAGTAGAGATGCTTCTGTTCTGTCTAGAAAGTCTTCATTCTCTTTGATGAGTTTCAAAGTTGCTATTCTTTCTTCCAGACCCCGCACCTTTTCTTCTAAAAGGGCCACTAGTCTACACTTCTGACAGGTGAAATTGGATTCTTCTGGTCGATCTGTGAACATGTAGCACATGCTGCAGCTCACCATGTAGGTTGTCACATCTGCCATGTTGCTCCTAGATCCTAGTAGATATTACACATGGTGGGCATTGTACATGGTAGATATTACACATGGTGGGCATTGTACATGGCAGATATTACACATGGTGGGTATTGTACATGGCAGATATTACACATGGTGGGTATTGTACATGGCAGATATTACACATGGGTATTGTACATGGCAGATATTACACATGGTGGGTATTGTACATAGTAGATATTACACATGGTGGGCATTGTACATGGTAGATATTTCACATGGTGGGTATTGTACATGGCAGATATTACACATGGGTATTGTACATAGTAGATATTACACATGGGCATTGTACATGGTAGATATTACACATGGTGGGCATTGTACATAGTAGATATTACACATGGTGGGTATTGTACATGGCAGATATTACACATGGGTATTGTACATGGCAGATATTACACATGGTGGATATTGTACATAGTAGATATTACACATGGTGGGTATTGTACATAGTAGATATTACACATGGGCATTGTACATGGTAGATATTACACATGGTGGGCATTGTACATAGTAGATATTACACATGGGCATTGTACATGGTAGATATTACACATGGTGGGCATTGTACATAGTACATATTACACATGGGCATTGTACATGGTAGATATTACACATGGTGGGCATTGTACATAGTAGATATTACACATGGGCATTGTACATGGTAGATATTACACATGGGCATTGTACATGGTAGATATTACACATGGTAGATATTACACATGGTGGGTATTGTACATGGTAGATATTACACATGGGCATTGTACATGGTAGATATTACACATGGGCATTGTACATGGTAGATATTACACATGGTAGATATTACACATGGTGGGCATTGTACATGGTAGATATTACACATGGGCATTGTACATAGTAGATATTACACATGGTGGGTATTGTACATGGTAGATATTACACATGGTGGGCATTGTACATGGTAGATATTACACATGGTGGGCATTGTACATGGTAGATATTACACATGGTGGGCATTGTACATGGTAGATATTACACATGGTGGGCATTGTACATGGTAGATATTACACATGGTGGGCATTGTACATGGTAGATATTACACATGGTGGGCATTGTACATGGTAGATATTACACATGGTGGGTATTGTACATGGTAGATATTACACATGGTGGGCATTGTACATGGTAGATATTACACATGGTGGGCATTGTACATGGTAGATATTACACATGGTGGGCATTGTACATAGTAGATATTACACATGGTGGGTGTTGCCATTTCTTATATACTTAGTGTACACTTTCGTTTCCTCTCACCGCTAGACCCCATAGGACGGTCCTGTAGTGGACACATCACACCCCCTGCTTTCCCTCACACCCGTGTAATGATGCGGTGACTGCCGCCATTGCCACGTATCACCAGTACGGGGCCACGGTCGGCAGTGAGGAGCCTTTGCAGTTATGGAGCTGAGGCCTGGCGTCCAGCCCTGGTGTGGAGGAGGCGCGGAGACATGAGGTGAGGGGACGGACGTGCCGCAGAGCCGCCTCCTCCAGCTGTTCCCGGCGCCTCCACCATTACCGGCACCTGAGCCTCCTCACACCATGGACTACACGGAGGCGGCCACTACCGCGGCTGAAAAGCTGCTCTCCTACAGCAAGGACGAGGCGGGGTGGAAGCTCTGCAAGAAAACTGTAAGCAAAGGCATAGCTGCGGCATCCTCCTGCTCTGAGGGGAACTACTGCGCCCAGCATGTCATGACCTGGTATATGGCCACAAGGAGTAGGGCATGCTGAGCGCGGCAGTCTGACAACAGTGGGAGTGGGGGGCTCAGGTCTGTACTGTAGTACATCTGCGCTATCTTCTGTTCGAGAAGCCGGCCGGGTGCGAGGGGGTTAATAAACTGACTCATCGCGGAAATGGAATCCGATGTTCCTAGCTGTAATACTGAACACTTCCTGCAGGGGGAGCGCGGCTGAGGTCATCTATCTATGTATTATTTATCCATCCATCCATCCATCATCGCTCCCATATACAGTATATCTCATCTATATACTACTGTATCTTCATTGACGTTTTCCTCAAACTATATTCACACATTCCATTTTTGGTGCATTTATTTCCGCCACCCGCTCTCTTGTCAGTAAGAAAGGTTTTGCTTATTTTATGTTGCGTTTTTAGCTGTGTTTTTAGTGCCTTTTTTTTGCTGTGTTTTTGTCATGCTACATTTGTCTAGTCCCCCCCCCCCAAAAAAAAAAAAATAAATAAATAAATCAGGTTTTGGCACCAAAAACGCAGCAATACCTGATTACTGCGTTTTTTTTCTGTGTTTTTTTCACAACCCATTGCTTTCAATGGATGAAAAACGCTGAAAGACGTGACATGCTCTATTCTGTAAAATCCAAGGTTTTGCACAGAATACTGAGGATGAAAAAAAACAAGCGGTGTGCATGAGATTTCTGAAATCCCATAGACGTAGCCGGTATTGTAAAGCACAGGTTAAAAAAAATGCACAAAAAAACCCAACGTGCGAACATACCCTTACGAGTAGAGTTGAGCGACCTTGACCTTTTTAGAGTCGAGCCGGGTTTCGCGAAACCCGACTATCTCAAAAGTCGGGTCGAGTGAAATCGGCCGATTATGATGTAAAGTCGGGATCGACCGAAACACGAAACCCAATGCAAGTCAATGGGGCAGCATAGTCGGCAGTGAGTGGGGGCCAGGAAAACACCTAGAGTGCCCATTTTAATGTCAAAACCATCCATTCTTCTTAATGAAGCTTGTCAAGCGTAATTTACCTTATAATAATTGGAAGGCATTTGAAATTGGGGGTCATTTGGCTAAAGTTGTGGTGGGTAGGGCTGGTTCAAGTAATTAGTGGGCCCAGGAAATCTGGACCACGTCACGGCAGTGGAGCAGGGAGAGGTAAGTATTTCAACTTTGCAAGTGCTGTGAACCTGAGCAAGCAGGGGGGGCCCACTCGTTGGCATTGGCACTGGCACAGGGCCCCTCAAAGTACAGCGGTGTGTTTGCACGGCGGGGGCGCCTCCCACCGGCAGCAACACTTTTGCGTACTATGAGAGGCCCTGTGCCAGTGACGTCGCCAACTAGTATTCCTCCCCCCACCTGATGAAGGAACCTGCACTTTCATCTGCACCTTCCTCTTTGTCCCCGTGTAAGGTGGTATGGTATGCGGGAAGAGCAACCTGACTTTCAGCAGGGTCACAATGTTGTTGTGTAGCGTGCACGGGGAATGTTGCGTTATGGGTCAATGTACCAGCAGACTCATCTATCACTGGCTGGGCAATGGGCAGGATGAGGAGGAAACACAGATATAGGCCTAAATAATAAAGTGGGCTAAATGCAGTTCAAAATTGGTAACACAGGAATAACCAGGGGGCATTGCAGTGGAGGACAACTGGAATGAGAGGCTGACACAGAGAGTAGGCCCAAATCAGTAAGTAGTCGAAATGCAGTTCAAAATTGGCAACCGTAGTAAACAGGCGGCACAGCTTTGTTCAGTGGAGGAGAACAGCAAGGAGTGGCAGACACCGATAGTAGGCCCCAACCCAACTAGTAGGCCAAATGCAGTCTAACATTAACAACTACTTAACGAGCGCCTGAAAACGGAATTTCAGGACAGGAAACCAGGAGAACAGCAAGGAGCGGCAGACACTGTTAGTAGGCCCCAAACCAACTAGTACGCCAAATGCAGTTGTTCCATTTAACCACAATTTAACGAGAGCCTGAAGATAGAAGCTCAGGAAAGGCAACCTGGAGAACACCTTGGAGTGGAGCACACCATCTCTCTCCACCCCATACCCATTTTGTAGGCCTAATGCAGTGTAGTTTTCTACAACTACTAAACGAGAGTCGGAAGACCGAAGCAATGGCAAGGAAACCTGGGGAACACCTTGGAGTGTAACACACCATCTCTCTCCACCCGATACCCATTTTGTAGGCCTAATGCAGTGTAGTTTTCTACAACTACTAAACGAGAGTCGGAAGACCGAAGCAATGGCAAGGAAACCTGGGGAACACCTTGGAGTGTAACACACCATCTCTCTCCACCCGATACCCATTTTGTAGGCCTAATGCAGTGTAGTTTTCTACAACTACTAAACGAGAGTCGGAAGATCGAAGCAATGGCGAGGAAACCTGGAGAACACCTTGGAGTGTAACACACCATCTCTCTCCACCCCATAGCCAATTTGGAGGCCTAATGCAGTGTAGTTTCCAACAACTACTAAACGAGAGCATTAAGATCGAAGCTCTGGAAAGGCAACCTGGAGAACACCTTGGAGTGTAACACACCATCTCTCTCCACCCGATACCCATTTTGTAGGCCTAATGCAGTGTAGTTTTCTACAACTACTGAACGAGAGTCGGAAGACCGAAGCAATGGCAAGGAAACCTGGGGAACACCTTGGAGTGTAACACACCATCTCTCTCCACCCGATACCCATTTTGTAGGCCTAATGCAGTGTAGTTTTCTACAACTACTAAACGAGAGTCGGAAGACCGAAGCAATGGCAAGGAAACCTGGGGAACACCTTGGATTGTAACACACCATCTCTCTCCACCCGATACCCATTTTGTAGGCCTAATGCAGTGTAGTTTTCTACAACTACTAAACGAGAGTCGGAAGACCGAAGCAATGGCAAGGAAACCTGGGTAACACCTTGGAGTGTAACACACCATCTCTCTCCACCCGATACCCATTTTGTAGGCCTAATGCAGTGTAGTTTTCTACAACTACTAAACGAGAGTCGGAAGACCGAAGCAATGGCAAGGAAACCTGGGGAACACCTTGGAGTGTAACACACCATCTCTCTCCACCCGATACCCATTTTGTAGGCCTAATGCAGTGTAGTTTTCTACAACTACTAAACGAGAGTCTGAAGACCGAAGCAATGGCAAGGACACCTGGGGAACACCTTGGAGTGTAACACACCATCTCACTCCACCCGATACCCATTTTGTAGGCCTAATGCAGTGTAGTTTTCTACAACTACTAAACGAGAGTCGGAAGACCGAAGCAATAGCAAGGAAACCTGGGGAACACCTTGGAGTGTAACACACCATCTCTCTCCACCCGATACCCATTTTGTAGGCCTAATGCAGTGTAGTTTTGTACAACTACTAAACGAGAGTCGGAAGACCGAAGCAATGGCAAGGAAACCTGGGGAACACCTTGGAGTGTAACACACCATCTCTCTCCACCCGATACCCATTTTGTAGGCCTAATGCAGTGTAGTTTTCTACAACTACTAAACGAGAGTCGGAAGACCGAAGCAATGGCAAGGAAACCTGGGGAACACCTTGGAGTGTAACACACCATCTCTCTCCACCCCATACCCAATTTGTAGGCCTAATGCAGCCTACTTTCCGACAACTACTAAACGAGAGCATGAAGATCGAAGCTCAGGAAAGGCAACCTGGGGAACACCTTGGAGTGTAACACACCCTCTCTCTACACTACGGAAGGGCTGATTCTTAGGAAGGAAGGCTGTCGGAAAGAAGCAGGGCGCGTCCGAGGGTGATTATATTCTTATTAGGTATATACTCACCCTCGGACGCGCCCTGCTTCTTTATTTGTAATGAATGTTTATTTGCAATGTGGTTTTGACTTACTCTATTTTTTTGGTAAATAATGATTTTATTATTTTCATTGTTTTGCATCTTCTTGGCAATAATATAAAGAAGACGCGACAGGACAACACTCGGTGGATGCCATATCTGTGTTTTAAATTGAAAAAAACTTTCAGTTAACTACTTGCAGGAGAAAGTTATTGTAGCTGGTGGCCATTTTTAGTACTGTACCAGATTTTTGTTGTATGTGTTTGTTTTTAATGTTAAAATGTCTGCATTTGATATCTCTCCAGTATTTTCTTTTTTATAAGCAAAATACTTATTTTTATATTTTCTGATGTTGGTTCAAGGGGTACACGGGCAGCAGTAGACAGGTCAGTGGAGGCCTAGTGGAAGGAGGGACCGCAGACAGGCTTCGAAGGCCTAACATAATAAATTGGGCTGGCTGTAGGCAATTTAAAATTGGTTCCAGGGGAACACGGGCAGCAGTAGCCAGGTCAGTGTAGTAGTAGTGGAAAGAACGGGCCGCAGACAGGCTTCGAAGGCCTAACATAACAAAAATTGGGCTGTAGGCAATTTAAAATTGGTTCCAGGGGAACACGGGCAGCAGTAGACAGGTCAGTGGAGGCCTAGTGGAAGGAGGGACCGCAGACAGGCTTCGAAGCCCTAACATAATAAATTGGGCTGGCTGTAGGCAATTTAAAATTGGTTCCAGGGGAACACGGGCAGCAGTAGACAGGTCAGTGGAGGCCTAGTGGAAGGAGGGACCGCAGACAGGCTTCGAAGGCCTAACATAATAAATTGGGCTGGCTGTAGGCAATTTAAAATTGGTTCCAGGGGAACACGGGCAGCAGTGGCCTAGTCAGTGTAGTAGTAGTGGAAAGAACGGGCCGCAGACAGGCTTCGAAGGCCTAACATAACAAAAATTGGGCTGTAGGCAATTTAAAATTGGTTCCAGGGGAACACGGGCAGCAGTAGACAGGTCAGTGGAGGCCTAGTGGAAGGAGTGACCGCAGACAGGCTTCGAAGGCCTAACATAAGAAAAATGTCAATACAATGGTATTGACAGTGCCAGGCATTGAAGGATGTCAGCGCATAGACTAAACATTGGTGGAGCTGTGAGAGAAAATTTTGCAAGTGGTAGAGCACTGTTTGAGCTGGGGGGGGGGACTGTCTTGTGGCCGGCGGTACAGGCCCAGGGCCCCTCATATTACAACGGTGTGTCTGACGTTGGGTGCGCACCACCACCGCCAGACACTTTATTGTACTATGAGGGACCTAGTGGCAGTGCCGTCGACCAAAAGCGGGCACACCCACCTCCTCAGACAAACAGTACTCTCACGGGTGCTGGCGCCAAGTGGCGATACCACGGCCCCGTGTGGGGACTTTGGCCATTTAGGGAGGTGTTAACATGTCGGATGCTGGACAATCAGGTGCTGCAAATTACGAGATTGGAAAAGTCGTTCAGAATAGTCCACAGGCAAGACCTTTACATAGGAAAGCTAGGTGTCAGCCGGGCAAGGTGGGGCAAAAGATTTCGAAATCCAGTTGTGGTTCATTTTAATGAAGGTTAGATCATCTACATTTTGGGTAGCCAGACGAGTCCTTTTTTCTGTTAGTATTGAACCTGCAGCACTGAATACTCTTTCTGATAGGACACTAGCTGCCGGGCAAGCAAGCTCCTGCAATGCATATTCTGCCAATTCTGGCCAGGTGTCTAATTTTGATGCCCAGTAATCAAATGGGAATGACGGTTGAGGGAGAACGTCGATAAGGGATGAAAAATAGTTAGTAACCATACTGGACAAATGTTGTCTCCTGTCACTTTGAATTGATGCTGCAGTACCTGTCCTGTCTGCGGTCATAGCAAAATCACTCCACAACCTGGTCAAAAAACCCCTCTGGCCAACGCCACTTCTGATTTCTGCCCCTCTAACACCTCTGGTCTGCTGGCCCCTGCAGCTCGTGTTAGAACGATCACGGGCGCTGTGTGCAGGGAATGCCAGAAGCATACGGTCAATAAGAGTTGATTGTTTGGTTGCTAATATTAGTTCCAAGTTCTCATGTGGCATTATATTTTGCAATTTGCCTTTATAGCGAGGATCAAGGAGGCAGGCCAACCAGTAATCGTCATCGTTCATCATTTTTGTTATGCGTGTGTCCCTTTTGAGGATACGTAAGGCATAATCCGCCATGTGGCCCAAAGTTCCAGTTCTCAAATCTGTGGTTGTGCTTGGTTGAGGGGCAGTTTCAGGCAAATCCACGTCACTTGTGTCCCTCCAAAAACCAGAACCCGGCCTTGCCGCGCCAACAATTTCGATGCTGGGGAAGGTTCAAAGAACGCTGATAGGTCTGCATACGGCTGGAGTGTACGGGCGAACGGCGGATATGTGAGCAAAGTCCACGCACTTTGAGGAGCAGGTCGGATAACCCCGGATAACTTTTCAGGAAGCACTGCACCACCAGGTTTAAGGTGTGAGCCAGGCAAGGAATGTGTTTCAGTTGGGAAAGGGAGATGGCAGCCATGAAATTCCTTCCGTTATCACTCACTACCTTGCCTGCCTCAAGATCTACAGTGCCCAGCCACGACTGCGTTTCTTTCTGCAAGAACTCGGACAGAACTTCAGCGGTGTGTCTGTTGTCGCCCAAACACTTCATAGCCAATACAGCCTGCTGACGTTTGCCAGTAGCTGCCCCATAATGGGAGACCTGGTGTGCAACAGTGGCAGCTGCGGATGGAGTGGTTGTGCGACTGCGGTCTGTGGACGAGGTCTCGCTTCTGCAGGAGGACGAGGAGGAGGAGGAGGGGGTGCGAACGGCTACAGCCAACTGTTTCCTAGACCGTGGGCTAGGCAGAACTGTCCCAAACTTGCTGTCCCCTGTGGACCCTGCATCCACCACATTTACCCAGTGTGCCGTGATGGACACGTAACGTCCCTGGCCATGCCTACTGGTCCATGCATCTGTTGTCAGGTGCACCTTTGTGCTCACAGATTGCCTGAGTGCATGGACGATGCGCTCTTTAACATGCTGGTGGAGGGCTGGGATGGCTTTTCTGGAAAAAAAGTGTCGACTGGGTAGCTCGTAGCGTGGTACAGCGTAGTCCATCAGGGCTTTGAAAGCTTCGCTTTCAACTAACCGGTAGGGCATCATCTCTAACGAGATTAGTCTAGCTATGTGGGCGTTCAAACCCTGTGTACGCGGATGCGAGGCTAAGTACTTCCTTTTTCTAACCATAGTCTCATGTAGGGTGAGCTGGACTGGAGAGCTGGAGATCGTGGAACTAGCGGGGGTGCCAGTGGACATGGCAGACTGAGAGACGGTGGGAGATGGTATTGTTGCAGCCGGTGCCCTAGATGCAGTGTTTCCTACTACGAAACTGGTGATTCCCTGACCCTGACTGCTTTGGCCTGGCAAAGAAACCTGCACAGATACTGCAGGTGGTGCAGAAAATGGTGGCCCTACACTGCCGGAAGGGATGTTGCGTTGATGACTAGCTTCATTGGCCGAGGGTGCTACAACCTTAAGGGACGTTTGGTAGTTAGTCCAAGCTTGCAAATGCATGGTGGTTAAATGTCTATGCATGCAACTTGTATTGAGACTTTTCAGATTCTGCCCTCTGCTTAAGGTAGTTGAACATTTTTGACAGATGACTTTGCGCTGATCAATTGGATGTTGTTTAAAAAAATGCCAGACTGCACTCTTTCTAGCATCGGATACCTTTTCAGGCATTGCAGACTGAGCTTTAACCGGATGGCCACGCTGTCCTCCAACAGGTTTTGACTTTGCCACGCGTTTTGGGCAAGATACGGGCCCGGCAGATGGAACCTGTTGCGATGTTGATGCCTGCTGCGGCCCCTCCTCCTCCGCTTCAGAACTGCTGCCGCCTGCACCCTGTTCCCCCAATGGCTGCCAATCGGGGTCAAGAACTGGGTCATCTATTACCTCTTCGTGTAGCTCGTGTGCAACTTCGTCTGTGTCACCGTGTCGGTCGGTGGTATAGCGTTCGTGATGGGGCAACATAGTCTCATCAGGGTCTGATTCTTGATCAGCACCCTGCGAGGGCAATGTTGTGGTCTGAGTCAAAGGACCAGCATAGTAGTCTGGCTGTGGCTGTGCATCAGTGCACTCCATGTCAGATTCAACTTGTAATGGACATGGACTGTTAACTGCTTCACTTTCTAAGCCAGGGACGGTATGTGTAAAGAGCTCCATGGAGTAACCCGTTGTGTCGCCTGCTGCATTCTTCTCTGTTGTTGTTTTTGCTGAAGAGGACAAGGAAGCGACTTGTCCCTGACCGTGAACATCCACTAACGACGCGCTGCTTTTACATTTACCAGTTTCACGAGAGGAGGCAAAAGAGCTAGAGGCTGAGTCAGCAAGATAAGCCAAAACTTGCTCTTGCTGCTCAGGCTTTAAAAGCGGTTTTCCTACTCCCAGAAAAGGGAGCGTTCGAGGCCTTGTGTAGCCAGACGACGAACCTAGCTCCACAGCTCCAGACTTAGGTGCAATATTTTTTTTCCCACGACCACCTGATGCTATTCCCATTTCATATATCGCACATTTCCTTGCTCTAGCACAGATTAATTTTGAGTGCAGCCATTAATCTATTTGCTATATGACTTTTTTGGTTATGCACCAGTTCAGATTAGATTGCTGTTCAGTCAGTTTTTCTATATCTACTATGTACTTTTTTCTGACTTGAACGCCCCGCCCTTCACCATGCTGTGATTTTTAATTACATCCTAACACAGTTGGTTCTGAGCTTCCTATATAAGCAGGCTTTACCACGTTATTAGCCATAGGTAAGTGTTCACACTAGGCAGTCAGCTCAGGTACCCATCCGTTCTGAGATTACCTTGACGATTGGTGGATGGGCTCACAACTTTTGGCAAAATCTTGTGCTAAGAATCTCATGTGTTTTTTCATATATTTCACAAGCCATTATGCTATCCCCATTTCATGTATCGCACATTTCCTTGCTCTAGCACAGATTGCATTGTATATGGGGGATATTACACATGGGCATTGTATATGGTAGATATTACACATGGTGGGCATTGTATATGGCAGATATTACACATGGTGGGTATTGTATATGGGGGATATTACACATGGGCATTGTATATGGTAGATATTACACATGGTCGGTATTGTATATGGCAGATATTACACATGGTGGGCATTGTATATGGCAGATATTACACATGGTGGGTATTGTATATGGCGGATATTACACATGGGCATTGTACATGGCAGATATTACACATGGTGGACATTGTATATGGCAGATATTACACATGGTGGGCATTGTACATGGTAGATATTACACATGGTGGGCATTGTACATGGTAGATATTACACATGGTGGGTATTGTATATGGCGGATATTACACATGGGCATTGTACATGGCAGATATTACACATGGTGGGCATTGTACATGGTAGATATTACACATGGGCATTGTACATGGTAGATATTACACATGGTGGGTATTGTATATGGCGGATATTACACATGGTGGGCATTGTACATGGCAGATATTACACATGGTGGGCATTGTACATGGCAGATATTACACATGGGCATTGTACATGGTAGATATTACACATGGTGGGCATTGTACATGGTAGATATTACACATGGTGGGTATTGTATATGGCGGATATTACACATGGTGGGTATTGTATATGGCGGATATTACACATGGTGGGCATTGTACATGGTAGATATTACACATGGTGGGTATTGTATATGGCGGATATTACACATGGTGGGCATTGTACATGGCAGATATTACACATGGTGGGCATTGTACATGGCAGATATTACACATGGGCATTGTACATGGTAGATATTACACATGGTGGGCATTGTACATGGTAGATATTACACATGGTGGGTATTGTATATGGCGGATATTACACATGGGCATTGTACATGGCAGATATTACACATGGTGGGCATTGTACATGGTAGATATTACACATGGGCATTGTACATGGTAGATATTACACATGGTGGGTATTGTATATGGCAGATATTACACATGGGCATTGTACATGGCAGATATTACACATGGTGGGCATTGTACATGGCAGATATTACACATGGGCATTGTACATGGTAGATATTACACATGGTGGGCATTGTACATGGTAGATATTACACATGGTGGGTATTGTATATGGCGGATATTACACATGGTGGGTATTGTATATGGCGGATATTACACATGGTGGGCATTGTACATGGTAGATATTACACATGGTGGGTATTGTATATGGCGGATATTACACATGGTGGTTATTGTATATGGCGGATATTACACATGGTGGGTATTGTACATAGTAGATATTACACATGGTGGGTATTGTATATGGCAGATATTACACATGGTGGGTGTTTTACATGGCAGATATTACACATGGGCATTGTATATGGCGGATATTACACACGGTGGGTAGTGTATATGGTAGATATTACACATGGTGGGTATTGTACATAGTAGATATTACACATGGGCATTGTATATGGCAGATATTACACATGGTGGGCATTGTACATGGTAGATATTACACATGGTGGGCATTGTACATGGCAGATATTACACATGGTGGGCATTGTACATAGTAGATATTACACATGGGTATTGTACATAGTAGATATTACACATGGTGGGTATTGTACATAGTAGATATTACACATGGTGGGCATTGTACATGGTAGATATTACACATGGTGGGTATTGTACATGGTAGATATTACACATGGGTATTGTACATAGTAGATATTACACATGGTGGGTATTGTACATAGTAGATATTACACATGGTGGGCATTGTACATAGTAGATATTACACATGGTGGGCATTGTACATGGTAGATATTACACATGGTGGGTATTGTACATGGCAGATATTACACATGGTGGGTATTGTACATGGCAGATATTACACATGGGTATTGTACATAGTAGATATTACACATGGTGGGTATTGTACATAGTAGATATTACACATGGTGGGCATTGTACATGGTAGATATTACACATGGTGGGTATTGTACATGGCAGATATTACACATGGTGGGTATTGTACATGGCAGATATTACACATGGTGGGTATTGTACATGGCAGATATTACACATGGCTATTGTACATAGTAGATATTACACATGGTGGGTATTGTACATAGTAGATATTACACATGGTGGGCATTGTACATGGTAGATATTACACATGGTGGGTATTGTACATGGCAGATATTACACATGGTGGGTATTGTACATGGCAGATATTACACATGGGTATTGTACATAGTAGATATTACACATGGTGGGTATTGTACATAGTAGATATTACACATGGTGGGCATTGTACATAGTAGATATTACACATGGTGGGCATTGTACATGGTAGATATTACACATGGTGGGTATTGTACATGGCAGATATTACACATGGTGGGTATTGTACATGGCAGATATTACACATGGGTATTGTACATAGTAGATATTACACATGGTGGGTATTGTACATAGTAGATATTACACATGGTGGGCATTGTGCATGGTAGATATTACACATGGTGGGCATTGTACATGGTAGATATTACACATGGTGGGTATTGTACATGGCAGATATTACACATGGTGGGTATTGTACATGGCAGATATTACACATGGTGGGCATTGTACATGGCAGATATTACACATGGGCATTGTACATGGCAGATATTACACATGGTGGGAATTGTACATGGTAGATATTACACATGGGCATTGTACATGGTAGATATTACACATGGTGGGTATTGTATATGGCAGATATTACACATGGTGGGCATTGTACATGGCAGATATTACACATGGTGGGCATTGTACATGGCAGATATTACACATGGGCATTGTACATGGTAGATATTACACATGGTGGGCATTGTACATGGTAGATATTACACATGGTGGGTATTGTATATGGCGGATATTACACATGGTGGGTATTGTATATGGCGGATATTACACATGGTGGGCATTGTATATGGCGGATATTACACATGGTGGGTATTGTACATAGTAGATATTACACATGGTGGGTATTGTATATGGCAGATATTACACATGGTGGGTGTTTTACATGGCAGATATTACACATGGGCATTGTATATGGCGGATATTACACACGGTGGGTAGTGTATATGGCAGATACTACACATGGTGGGTATTGTACATAGTAGATATTACACATGGGCATTGTACATGGTAGATATTACACATGGTGGGCATTGTACATGGCAGATATTACACATGGTGGGCATTGTACATAGTAGATATTACACATGGGTATTGTACATAGTAGATATTACACATGGTGGGTATTGTACATAGTAGATATTACACATGGTGGGTATTGTACATGGTAGATATTACACATGGTGGGTATTGTACATGGTAGATATTACACATGGGTATTGTACATAGTAGATATTACACATGGTGGGTATTGTACATAGTAGATATTACACATGGTGGGCATTGTACATAGTAGATATTACACATGGTGGGCATTGTACATGGTAGATATTACACATGGTGGGTATTGTACATGGCAGATATTACACATGGTGGGTATTGTACATGGCAGATATTACACATGGGTATTGTACATAGTAGATATTACACATGGTGGGTATTGTACATGGTAGATATTACACATGGTGGGAATTGTACATAGTAGATATTACACATGGTGGGCATTGTACATGGTAGATATTACACATGGTGGGTATTGTACATGGCAGATATTACACATGGTGGGTATTGTACATGGCAGATATTACACATGGGTATTGTACATAGTAGATATTACACATGGTGGGTATTGTACATAGTAGATATTACACATGGTGGGCATTGTACATGGTAGATATTACACATGGTGGGTATTGTATATGGCAGATATTACACATGGTGGGTATTGTACATGGCAGATATTACACATGGGTATTGTACATAGTAGATATTACACATGGTGGGTATTGTACATAGTAGATATTATACATGGTGGGCATTGTACATAGTAGATATTACACATGGTGGGCATTGTACATGGTAAATATTACACATGGTGGGTATTGTACATGGCAGATATTACACATGGTGGGTATTGTACATGGCAGATATTACACATGGGTATTGTACATAGTAGATATTACACATGGTGGATATTGTACATAGTAGATATTACACATGGTGGGCATTGTACATGGTAGATATTACACATGGTGGGTATTGTACATGGTAGATATTACACATGGTGGGCATTGTACATGGTAGATATTACACATGGTGGGTATTGTACATGGCAGATATTACACATGGTGGGTATTGTACATGGCAGATATTACACATGGGTATTGTACATAGTAGATATTACACATGGTGGGTATTGTACATAGTAGATATTACACATGGTGGGCATTGTACATGGTAGATATTACACATGGCAGATATTACACATGGTGGGTATTGTACATGGCAGATATTACACATGGTGGGTATTGTACATGGCAGATATTACACATGGGTATTGTACATAGTAGATATTACACATGGTGGGTATTGTACATAGTAGATATTACTCATGGTGGGCATTGTACATGGTAGATATTACACATGGTGGGTATTGTACATGGCAGATATTACACATGGGTATTGTACATAGTAGATATTACACATGGTGGGTATTGTACATAGTAGATATTACACATGGTGGGTATTGTACATAGTAGATATTACACATGGTGGGTGTTGTACATAGTAGATATTACACATGGGCATTGTACATGGTAGATATTACACATGGTGGGCATTGTACATAGTAGATATTACACATGGTGGGTATTGTACATGGCAGATATTACACATGGGTATTGTACATGGCAGATATTACACATGGTGGGTATTGTACATAGTAGATATTACACATGGTGGGTATTGTACATAGTAGATATTACACATGGGCATTGTACATGGTAGATATTACACATGGTGGGCATTGTACATAGTAGATATTACACATGGGCATTGTACATGGTAGATATTACACATGGTGGGCATTGTACATGGTAGGTATTACACATGGTGGATATTGTACATGGTAGACATTGCACATGGGTATTGTATATGGTAGATATTACACATGGTGGGTATTGTATATGGCAGATATTACACATGGTGGGCATTGTATATGGTGGGTATTGTATATGGCGGATATTACACATGGGCATTGTACATGGTAGATATTACACATGGTGGGTATTGTATATGGCAGATATTACACATGGTGGGCATTGTACATGGCAGATATTACACATGGTGGGCATTGTACATGGCAGATATTACACATGGGCATTGTACATGGCAGATATTACACATGGTGGGCATTGTACATGGCAGATATTACACATGGGCATTGTACATGGTAGATATTACACATGGTGGGCATTGTACATGGTAGATATTACACATGGTGGGTATTGTATATGGCGGATATTACACATGGTGGGTATTGTATATGGTGGATATTACACATGGTGGGCATTGTATATGGCGGATATTACACATGGTGGGTATTGTACATAGTAGATATTACACATGGTGGGTATTGTATATGGCAGATATTACACATGGTGGGTGTTTTACATGGCAGATATTACACATGGGCATTGTATATGGCGGATATTACACACGGTGGGTAGTGTATATGGCAGATATTACACATGGTGGGTATTGTACATAGTAGATATTACACATGGGCATTGTATATGGCAGATATTACACATGGTGGGCATTGTACATGGTAGATATTACACATGGTGGGCATTGTACATGGCAGATATTACACATGGTGGGCATTGTACATAGTAGATATTACACATGGGTATTGTACATAGTAGATATTACACATGGTGGGTATTGTACATAGTAGATATTACACATGGTGGGCATTGTACATGGTAGATATTACACATGGTGGGTATTGTACATGGTAGATATTACACATGGGTATTGTACATAGTAGATATTACACATGGTGGGTATTGTACATAGTAGATATTACACATGGTGGGCATTGTACATAGTAGATATTACACATGGTGGGCATTGTACATGGTAGATATTACACATGGTGGGTATTGTACATGGCAGATATTACACATGGTGGGTATTGTACATGGCAGATATTACACATGGGTATTGTACATAGTAGATATTACACATGGTGGGTATTGTACATAGTAGATATTACACATGGTGGGCATTGTACATAGTAGATATTACACATGGTGGGCATTGTACATGGTAGATATTACACATGGTGGGTATTGTACATGGCAGATATTACACATGGTGGGTATTGTACATGGCAGATATTACACATGGGTATTGTACATAGTAGATATTGCACATGGTGGATATTGTACATAGTAGATATTACACATGGTGGGCATTGTACATTGTAGATATTACACATGGTGGGTATTGTACATGGAGATATTACACATGGTGGGTATTGTACATGGCAGATATTACACATGGGTATTGTACATAGTAGATATTACACATGGTGGGTATTGTACATAGTAGATATTACACATGGTGGGCATTGTACATAGTAGATATTACACATGGTGGGCATTGTACATGGTAGATATTACACATGGTGGGTATTGTACATGGCAGATATTACACATGGTGGGTATTGTACATGGCAGATATTACACATGGGTATTGTACATAGTAGATATTACACATGGTGGGTATTGTACATAGTAGATATTACACATGGTGGGCATTGTACATGGTAGATATTACACATGGTGGGTATTGTACATGGTAGATATTACACATGGTGGGTATTGTACATGGTAGATATTACACATGGTGGGCATTGTACATGGTAGATATTACACATGGTGGGTATTGTACATGGCAGATATTACACATGGTGGGTATTGTACATGGCAGAT
Source organism: Ranitomeya imitator (assembly GCF_032444005.1). Classification (NCBI taxonomy): domain Eukaryota; kingdom Metazoa; phylum Chordata; class Amphibia; order Anura; family Dendrobatidae; genus Ranitomeya; species Ranitomeya imitator. The sequence goes on from NC_091285.1 coordinate 519,698,326, forward strand.
ATTACACATGGGTATTGTACATAGTAGATATTACACATGGTGGGTATTGTACATAGTAGATATTATACATGGTGGGCATTGTACATGGTAGATATTACACATGGTGGGCATTGTACATGGCAGATATTACACATGGTGGGTATTGTACATGGCAGATATTACACATGGTGGGTATTGTACATGGCAGATATTACACATGGGTATTGTACATAGTAGATATTACACATGGTGGGTATTGTACATAGTAGATATTACACATAGTGGGCATTGTACATGGTAGATATTACACATGGTGGATATTGTACATGGCAGATATTACACATGGGTATTGTACATAGTAGATATTACACATGGTGGGTATTGTACATAGTAGATATTACACATGGTGGGCATTGTACATGGTAGATATTACACATGGTGGGTATTGTACATGGCAGATATTACACATGGTGGGTATTGTACATGGCAGATATTACACATGTGTATTGTACATAGTAGATATTACACATGGTGGGTATTGTACATAGTAGATATTACACATGGTGGGCATTGTACATAGTAGATATTACACAAGGTGGGCATTGTACATGGTAGATATTACACATGGTGGGTATTGTACATGGCAGATATTACACATGGTGGGTATTGTACATGGCAGATATTACACATGGGTATTGTACATAGTAGATATTACACATGGTGGGTATTGTACATAGTAGATATTACACATGGTGGGCATTGTACATGGTAGATATTACACATGGTGGGTATTCTACATGGTAGATATTACACATGGTGGGCATTGTACATGGTAGATATTACACATGGTGGGTATTGTACATGGCAGATATTACACATGGTGGGTATAGTACATGGCAGATATTACACATGGGTATTGTACATAGTAGATATTACACATGGTGGGTATTGTACATAGTAGATATTACACATGGTGGGCATTGTACATGGTAGATATTACACATGGTGGGCATTGTACATGGCAGATATTACACATGGTGGGTATTGTACATGGCAGATATTACACATGGTGGGTATTGTACATGGCAGATATTACACATGGGTATTGTACATGGCAGATATTACACATGGTGGGTATTGTACATAGTAGATATTACACATGGTGGGCATTGTACATGGTAGATATTACACATGGTGGGTATTGTACATGGCAGATATTACACATGGGTATTGTACATAGTAGATATTACACTTGGGCATTGTACATGGTAGATATTACACATGGTGGGCATTGTACATAGTAGATATTACACATGGTGGGTATTGTACATGGCAGATATTACACATGGGTATTGTACATGGCAGATATTACACATGGTGGGTATTGTACATAGTAGATATTACACATGGTGGGTATTGTACATAGTAGATATTACACATGGGCATTGTACATGGTAGATATTACACATGGTGGGCATTGTACATAGTAGATATTACACATGGGCATTGTACATGGTAGATATTACACATGGTGGGCATTGTACATAGTACATATTACACATGGGCATTGTACATGGTAGATATTACACATGGTGGGCATTGTACATGGTAGATATTACACATGGGCATTGTACATGGTAGATATTACACATGGTGGGCATTGTACATAGTAGATATTACACATGGGCATTGTACATGGTAGATATTACACATGGGCATTGTACATAGTAGATATTACACATGGGCATTGTACATGGTAGATATTACACATGGTAGATATTACACATGGTGGGTATTGTACATGGTAGATATTACACATGGTGGGCATTGTACATGGTAGATATTACACATGGGCATTGTACATGGTAGATATTACACATGGTGGGCATTGTACATAGTAGATATTACACATGGGCATTGTACATGGTAGATATTACACATGGGCATTGTACATGGCAGATATTACACATGGGTATTGTACATAGTAGATATTACACATGGTGGGTATTGTACATAGTAGATATTACACATGGTGGGCATTGTACATGGTAGATATTACACATGGTGGGTATTGTACATGGTAGATATTACACATGGTGGGCATTGTACATGGTAGATATTACACATGGTGGGTATTGTACATGGCAGATATTACACATGGTGGGTATTGTACATGGCAGATATTACATATGGGTATTGTACATAGTAGATATTACACATGGTGGGTATTGTACATAGTAGATATTACACATGGTGGGCATTGTACATGGTAGATATTACACATGGTGGGCATTGTACATGGTAGGTATTACACATGGTGGATATTGTACATGGTAGACATTGCACATGGGTATTGTATATGGTAGATATTACACATGGTGGGTATTGTATATGGCAGATATTACACATGGTGGGCATTGTATATGGTGGGTATTGTATATGGCGGATATTACACATGGGCATTGTACATGGTAGATATTACACATGGTGGGTATTGTATATGGCAGATATTACACATGGTGGGCATTGTACATGGCAGATATTACACATGGTGGGCATTGTACATGGCAGATATTACACATGGGCATTGTACATGGCAGATATTACACATGGTGGGCATTGTACATGGCAGATATTACACATGGGCATTGTACATGGTAGATATTACACATGGTGGGCATTGTACATGGTAGATATTACACATGGTGGGTATTGTATATGGCGGATATTACACATGGTGGGTATTGTATATGGCGGATATTACACATGGTGGGCATTGTATATGGCGGATATTACACATGGTGGGTATTGTACATAGTAGATATTACACATGGTGGGTATTGTATATGGCAGATATTACACATGGTGGGTGTTTTACATGGCAGATATTACACATGGGCATTGTATATGGCGGATATTACACACGGTGGGTAGTGTATATGGCAGATATTACACATGGTGGGCATTGTACATGGTAGATATTACACATGGTGGGCATTGTACATGGCAGATATTACACATGGTGGGCATTGTACATAGTAGATATTACACATGGGTATTGTACATAGTAGATATTACACATGGTGGGTATTGTACATAGTAGATATTACACATGGTGGGCATTGTACATGGTAGATATTACACATGGTGGGTATTGTACATGGTAGATATTACACATGGGTATTGTACATAGTAGATATTACACATGGTGGGTATTGTACATAGTAGATATTACACATGGTGGGCATTGTACATAGTAGCTATTACACATGGTGGGCATTGTACATGGTAGATATTACACATGGTGGGTATTGTACATGGCAGATATTACACATGGTGGGTATTGTACATGGCAGATATTACACATGGGTATTGTACATAGTAGATATTACACATGGTGGGTATTGTACATAGTAGATATTACACATGGTGGGCATTGTACATAGTAGATATTACACATGGTGGGCATTGTACATGGTAGATATTACACATGGTGGGTATTGTACATGGCAGATATTACACATGGTGGGTATTGTACATGGCAGATATTACACATGGTGGGTATTGTACATGGCAGATATTACACATGGTGGGTATTGTACATGGCAGATATTACACATGGTGGGTATTGTACATGGCAGATATTACACATGGGTATTGTACATAGTAGATATTACACATGGTGGGTATTGTACATAGTAGATATTACACATGGTGGGCATTGTACATAGTAGATATTACACATGGTGGGCATTGTACATGGTAGATATTACACATGGTGGGTATTGTACATGGCAGATATTACACATGGTGGGTATTGTACATGGCAGATATTACACATGGGTATTGTACATAGTAGATATTGCACATGGTGGGTATTGTACATAGTAGATATTACACATGGTGGGCATTGTACATTGTAGATATTACACATGGTGGGTATTGTACATGGCAGATATTACACATGGTGGGTATTGTACATGGCAGATATTACACATGGGTATTGTACATAGTAGATATTACACATGGTGGGTATTGTACATAGTAGATATTACACATGGTGGGCATTGTACATAGTAGATATTACACATGGTGGGCATTGTACATGGTAGATATTACACATGGTGGGTATTGTACATGGCAGATATTACACATGGTGGGTATTGTACATGGCAGATATTACACATGGGTATTGTACATAGTAGATATTACACATGGTGGGTATTGTACATAGTAGATATTACACATGGGTATTGTACATGGCAGATATTACACATGGGTATTGTACATGGCAGATATTACACATGGTGGGTATTGTACATAGTAGATATTACACATGGGCATTGTACATGGTAGATATTACACATGGTGGGCATTGTACATAGTAGATATTACACATGGGCATTGTACATGGTAGATATTACACATGGTGGGCATTGTACATGGTAGGTATTACACATGGTGGATATTGTACATGGTAGACATTGCACATGGGTATTGTATATGGTAGATATTACACATGGTGGGTATTGTATATGGCAGATATTACACATGGTGGGCATTGTATATGGTGGGTATTGTATATGGCGGATATTACACATGGGCATTGTACATGGTAGATATTACACATGGTGGGTATTGTATATGGCAGATATTACACATGGTGGGCATTGTACATGGCAGATATTACACATGGTGGGCATTGTACATGGCAGATATTACACATGGGCATTGTACATGGCAGATATTACACATGGTGGGCATTGTACATGGCAGATATTACACATGGGCATTGTACATGGTAGATATTACACATGGTGGGCATTGTACATGGTAGATATTACACATGGTGGGTATTGTATATGGCGGATATTACACATGGTGGGTATTGTATATGGCGGATATTACACATGGTGGGCATTGTATATGGCGGATATTACACATGGTGGGTATTGTACATAGTAGATATTACACATGGTGGGTATTGTATATGGCAGATATTACACATGGTGGGTGTTTTACATGGCAGATATTACACATGGGCATTGTATATGGCGGATATTACACACGGTGGGTAGTGTATATGGCAGATATTACACATGGTGGGCATTGTACATGGTAGATATTACACATGGTGGGCATTGTACATGGCAGATATTACACATGGTGGGCATTGTACATAGTAGATATTACACATGGGTATTGTACATAGTAGATATTACACATGGTGGGTATTGTACATAGTAGATATTACACATGGTGGGCATTGTACATGGTAGATATTACACATGGTGGGTATTGTACATGGTAGATATTACACATGGGTATTGTACATAGTAGATATTACACATGGTGGGTATTGTACATAGTAGATATTACACATGGTGGGCATTGTACATAGTAGATATTACACATGGTGGGCATTGTACATGGTAGATATTACACATGGTGGGTATTGTACATGGCAGATATTACACATGGTGGGTATTGTACATGGCAGATATTACACATGGGTATTGTACATAGTAGATATTACACATGGTGGGTATTGTACATAGTAGATATTACACATGGTGGGCATTGTACATAGTAGATATTACACATGGTGGGCATTGTACATGGTAGATATTACACATGGTGGGTATTGTACATGGCAGATATTACACATGGTGGGTATTGTACATGGCAGATATTACACATGGGTATTGTACATAGTAGATATTGCACATGGTGGGTATTGTACATAGTAGATATTACACATGGTGGGCATTGTACATGGTAGATATTACACATGGTGGGTATTGTACATGGCAGATATTACACATGGTGGGTATTGTACATGGCAGATATTACACATGGGTATTGTACATAGTAGATATTACACATGGTGGGTATTGTACATAGTAGATATTACACATGGTGGGCATTGTACATAGTAGATATTACACATGGTGGGCATTGTACATGGTAGATATTACACATGGTGGGTATTGTACATGGCAGATATTACACATGGTGGGTATTGTACATGGCAGATATTACACATGGGTATTGTACATAGTAGATATTACACATGGTGGGTATTGTACATAGTAGATATTACACATGGTGGGCATTGTACATGGTAGATATTACACATGGTGGGTATTGTACATGGTAGATATTACACATGGTGGGCATTGTACATGGTAGATATTACACATGGTGGGTATTGTACATGGCAGATATTACACATGGTGGGTATTGTACATGGCAGATATTACACATGGGTATTGTACATAGTAGATATTACACATGGTGGGTATTGTACATAGTAGATATTACACATGGTGGGCATTGTACATGGTAGATATTACACATGGTGGGCATTGTACATGGCAGATATTACACATGGTGGGTATTGTACATGGCAGATATTACACATGGTGGGTATTGTACATGGCAGATATTACACATGGGTATTGTACATAGTAGATATTACACATGGTGGGTATTGTACATAGTAGATATTACACATGGTGGGCATTGTACATGGTAGATATTACACATGGTGGATATTGTACATGGCAGATATTACACATGGGTATTGTACATAGTAGATATTACACATGGTGGGTATTGTACATAGTAGATATTACACATGGTGGGCATTGTACATGGTAGATATTACACATGGTGGGTATTGTACATGGCAGATATTACACATGGTGGGTATTGTACATGGCAGATATTACACATGTGTATTGTACATAGTAGATATTACACATGGTGGGCATTGTACATAGTAGATATTACACATGGTGGGCATTGTACATAGTAGATATTACACATGGTGGGCATTGTACATGGTAGATATTACACATGGTGGGTATTGTACATGGCAGATATTACACATGGTGGGTATTGTACATGGCAGATATTACACATGGGTATTGTACATAGTAGATATTACACATGGTGGGTATTGTACATAGTAGATATTACACATGGTGGGCATTGTACATGGTAGATATTACACATGGTGGGTATTGTACATGGTAGATATTACACATGGTGGGCATTGTACATGGTAGATATTACACATGGTGGGTATTGTACATGGCAGATATTACACATGGTGGGTATTGTACATGGCAGATATTACACATGGGTATTGTACATAGTAGATATTACACATGGTGGGTATTGTACATAGTAGATATTACACATGGTGGGCATTGTACATGGTAGATATTACACATGGTGGGCATTGTACATGGCAGATATTACACATGGTGGGTATTGTACATGGCAGATATTACACATGGTGGGTATTGTACATGGCAGATATTACACATGGGTATTGTACATGGCAGATATTACACATGGTGGGTATTGTACATAGTAGATATTACACATGGTGGGCATTGTACATGGTAGATATTACACATGGTGGGTATTGTACATGGCAGATATTACACATGGGTATTGTACATAGTAGATATTACACATGGGCATTGTACATGGTAGATATTACACATGGTGGGCATTGTACATAGTAGATATTACACATGGTGGGTATTGTACATGGCAGATATTACACATGGGTATTGTACATGGCAGATATTACACATGGTGGATATTGTACATAGTAGATATTACACATGGTGGGTATTGTACATAGTAGATATTACACATGGGCATTGTACATGGTAGATATTACACATGGTGGGCATTGTACATAGTAGATATTACACATGGGCATTGTACATGGTAGATATTACACATGGTGGGCATTGTACATAGTACATATTACACATGGGCATTGTACATGGTAGATATTACACATGGTGGGCATTGTACATGGTAGATATTACACATGGGCATTGTACATGGTAGATATTACACATGGTGGGCATTGTACATAGTAGATATTACACATGGGCATTGTACATGGTAGATATTACACATGGGCATTGTACATGGTAGATATTACACATGGGCATTGTACATGGTAGATATTACACATGGTAGATATTACACATGGTGGGTATTGTACATGGTAGATATTACACATGGTGGGCATTGTACATGGTAGATATTACACATGGGCATTGTACATAGTAGATATTACACATGGGCATTGTACATAGTAGATATTACACATGGTGGGTATTGTACATGGCAGATATTACACATGGGTATTGTACATGGTAGATATTACACATGGTGGGCATTGTACATGGTAGATATTACACATGGTGGGCATTGTACATGGTAGATATTACACATGGTGGGCATTGTACATGGTAGATATTACACATGGTGGGCATTGTACATAGTAGATATTACACATGGTGGGCATTGTACATAGTAGATATTACACATGGTGGGCATTGTACATGGTAGATATTACACATGGTGGGTATTGTACATGGCAGATATTACACATGTGTATTGTACATAGTAGATATTACACATGGTGGGTATTGTACATAGTAGATATTACACATGGTGGGCATTGTACATAGTAGATATTACACATGGTGGGCATTGTACATGGTAGATATTACACATGGTGGGTATTGTACATGGCAGATATTACACATGGTGGGTATTGTACATGGCAGATATTACACATGGGTATTGTACATAGTAGATATTACACATGGTGGGTATTGTACATAGTAGATATTACACATGGTGGGCATTGTACATGGTAGATATTACACATGGTGGGTATTGTACATGGTAGATATTACACATGGTGGGCATTGTACATGGTAGATATTACACATGGTGTGTATTGTACATGGCAGATATTACACATGGTGGGTATTGTACATGGCAGATATTACACATGGGTATTGTACATAGTAGATATTACACATGGTGGGTATAGTAACATAGTAACATAGTAACATAGTTAGTAAGGCCGAAAAAAGACATTTGTCCATCCAGTTCAGCCTATATTCCGTCATAATAAATCCCCAGATCTACGTCCTTTTACAGAACCTAATAATTGTATGATACAATATTGTTCTGCTCCAGGAAGACATCCAGGCCTCTCTTGAACCCCTCGACTGAGTTCGCCATCACCACCTCCTCAGGCAAGCAATTCCAGATTCTCACTGCCCTAACAGTAAAGAATCCTCTTCTATGTTGGTGGAAAAACCTTCTCTCCTCCAGACGCAAAGAATGCCCCCTTGTGCCCGTCACCTTCCTTGGTATAAACAGATCCTCAGCGAGATATTTGTATTGTCCCCTTATATACTTATACATGGTTATTAGATCGCCCCTCAGTCGTCTTTTTTCTAGACTAAATAATCCTAATTTCGCTAATCTATCTGGGTATTGTAGTTCTCCCATCCCCTTTATTAATTTTGTTGCCCTCCTTTGTACTCTCTCTAGTTCCATTATATCCTTCCTGAGCACCGGTGCCCAAAACTGGACACAGTACTCCATGTGCGGTCTAACTAGGGATTTGTACAGAGGCAGTATAATGCTCTCATCATGTGTATCCAGACCTCTTTTAATGCACCCCATGATCCTGTTTGCCTTGGCAGCTGCTGCCTGGCACTGGCTGCTCCAGGTAAGTTTATCATTAACTAGGATCCCCAAGTCCTTCTCCCTGTCAGATTTACCCAGTGGTTTCCCGTTCAGTGTGTAATGGTGATATTGATTCCCTCTTCCCATGTGTATAACCTTACATTTATCATTGTTAAACCTCATCTGCCACCTTTCAGCCCAAGTTTCCAACTTACCCAGATCCATCTGTAGCAGAATACTATCTTCTCTTGTATTAACTGCTTTACATAGTTTTGTATCATCTGCAAATATCGATATTTTACTGTGTAAACCTTCTACCAGATCATTAATGAATATGTTGAAGAGAACAGGTCCCAATACTGACCCCTGCGGTACCCCACTGGTCACAGCGACCCAGTTAGAGACTATACCATTTATAACCACCCTCTGCTTTCTATCACTAAGCCAGTTACTAACCCATTTACACACATTTTCCCCCAGACCAAGCATTCTCATTTTGTGTACCAACCTCTTGTGCGGCACGGTATCAAACGCTTTGGAAAAATCGAGATATACCACGTCCAATGACTCACCGTGGTCCAGTCTATAGCTTACCTCTTCATAAAAACTGATTAGATTGGTTTGACAGGAGTGATTTCTCATAAACCCATGCTGATATGGAGTTAAACAGTTATTCTAATTGAGATAATCCAGAATAACATCCCTCAGAAACCCTTCAAATATTTTACCAACAATAGAGGTTAGACTTACTGGCCTATAATTTCCAGGTTCACTTTTAGAGCCCTTTTTGAATATTGGCACCACATTTGCTATGCGCCAGTCCTGCGGAACAGACCCTGTCGCTATAGAGTCACTAAAAATAAGAAATAATGGTTTATCTATTACATTACTTAGTTCTCTTAGTACTCGTGGGTGTATGCCATCCGGACCCGGAGATTTATCTATTTTAATCTTATTTAGCCGGTTTCGCACCTCTTCTTGGGTTAGATTGGTGACCCTTAATATAGGGTTTTCATTGTTTCTTGGGATTTCACCTAGCATTTCATTTTCCACCGTGAATACCGTGGAGAAGAAGGTGTTTAATATGTTAGCTTTTTCCTCGTCATCTACAACCATTCTTTCCTCACTATTTTTTAAGGGGCCTACATTTTCAGTTTTTATTCTTTTACTATTGATATAGTTGAAGAACAGTTTGGGATTAGTTTTACTCTCCTTAGCAATGTGCTTCTCTGTTTCCTTTTTGGCAGCTTTAATTAGTTTTTTAGATAAAGTATTTTTCTCCCTATAGTTTTTTAGAGCTTCAATGGTGCCATCCTGCTTTAGTAGTGCAAATGCTTTCTTTTTACTGTTAATTGCCTGTCTTACTTCTTTGTTTAGCCACATTGGGTTTTTCCTATTTCTAGTCCTTTTATTCCCACAAGGTATAAACCGCTTACACTGCCTATTTAGGATGTTCTTAAACATTTCCCATTTATTATCTGTATTCTCATTTCTGAGGATATTGTCCCAGTCTACCAGATTAAGGGCATCTCTAAGCTGTTCAAACTTTGCCTTCCTAAAGTTCAATGTTTTTGTGACTCCCTGACAAGTCCCCCTAGTGAAAGACAGGTGAAACTGCACAATATTGTGGTCGCTATTTCCTAAATGCCCAACCACCTGCAGATTTGTTATTCTGTCAGGTCTATTAGATAGTATTAGGTCTAAAAGTGCTGCTCCTCTGGTTGGATTCTGCACCAATTGTGAAAGATAATTTTTCTTGGTTATTAGCAGAAACCTGTTGCCTTTATGGGTTTCACAGGTTTCTGTTTCCCAGTTAATATCCGGGTAGTTAAAGTCCCCCATAACCAGGACCTCATTATCGGTTGCAGCTTCATCTATCTGCTTTAGAAGTAGACTTTCCATGCTTTCTGTTATATTTGGGGGTTTGTAACAGACCCCAATGAGAATTTTGTTACCATTTTTCCCTCCATGAATTTCAACCCATATGGACTCGACATCTTCATTCCCTTCGCTAATATCCTCCCTTAAAGTGGACTTTAGACAAGACTTTACATAGAGACAAACCCCTCCTCCTCTCCGATTTTTACGATCCTTTCTAAACAGACTGTAACCCTGTAAGTTAACTGCCCAGTCATAGCTTTCATCTAACCATGTCTCGGTTATTCCCACTATGTCAAAGTTACCTGTAGATATTTCTGCTTCTAGTTCTTCCATCTTGTTTGTCAGGCTTCTGGCGTTTGCGAGCATGCAGTTTAGAGGATTTTGTTTTGTTCCAATCTCCTCACTGTGGATTGTTTTAGAAATGTTCTTACTTCCCTTCTGAGTATGTTTTCCTGGGTCGTCTTTGTACGAGTCTAATGTTTTTCTTCCCGTCCCCTCTTCTTCTAGTTTAACGCCCTCCTGATGAGTGTAGCGAGTCTTCTGGCGAATATGTGTTTCCCAGGTTTGTTGAGGTGTAGTCCGTCTCTGGCGAGGAGTCCATCATACCAGTAATTCACACCGTGGTCCAGGAATCCAAATCCTTGTTGTCTGCACCATCGTCTTAGCCAGTTGTTTGCATCAAGGATCCTGTTCCATCTCCTGGTGCCATGCCCGTCTACTGGAAGGATAGAAGAAAAAACTACCTGTGCATCCAGTTCCTTTACTTTCTTCCCCAACTCTTCAAAGTCCTTGCAGATTGTCGGTAGGTCCTTCCTTGCCGTGTCATTGGTGCCAACATGTATCAGAAGAAATGGGTGGACGTCCTTGGAGCTGAAGAGCTTTGGTATCCTATCGGTCACATCCTTGATCATCGCACCTGGAAGGCAGCATACTTCTCTTGTAGTTATGTCCGGTCTGCAGATGGCTGCTTCTGTGCCTCTCAGTAGTGAGTCTCCCACCACCACCACTCTTCGTTGCTTCTTGGCTGTACTTTTTGCTGTCACTTGTTGCTGTGTGCCCTTTTCTTTTTTGCTTGCTGGTATTGCTTCATTCTTAGGTGTGCCATCTTCATCCTCTACAAAGATTTGATATCGGTTCTTCAGTTGTGTGGTTGGTGATTTCTCCATGGTCTTCTTGCTTCTTTTGGTCACATGCTTCCACTCATCTGCTTTTGGAGGTTCTCTGACACTTTTTGCACCTTCTGTGACCAGTAGAGATGCTTCTGTTCTGTCTAGAAAGTCTTCATTCTCTTTGATGAGTTTCAAAGTTGCTATTCTTTCTTCCAGACCCCGCACCTTTTCTTCTAAAAGGGCCACTAGTCTACACTTCTGACAGGTGAAATTGGATTCTTCTGGTCGATCTGTGAACATGTAGCACATGCTACAGCTCACCATGTAGGTTGTCACATCTGCCATGTTGCTCCTAGATCCTAGTAGATATTACACATGGTGGGCATTGTACATGGTAGATATTACACATGGTGGGCATTGTACATGGCAGATATTACACATGGTGGGTATTGTACATGGCAGATATTACACATGGTGGGTATTGTACATGGCAGATATTACACATGGTGGGTATTGTACATGGCAGATATTACACATGGGTATTGTACATGGCAGATATTACACATGGTGGGTATTGTACATAGTAGATATTACACATGGTGGGCATTGTACATGGTAGATATTTCACATGGTGGGTATTGTACATGGCAGATATTACACATGGGTATTGTACATAGTAGATATTACACATGGGCATTGTACATGGTAGATATTACACATGGTGGGCATTGTACATAGTAGATATTACACATGGTGGGTATTGTACATGGCAGATATTACACATGGGTATTGTACATGGCAGATATTACACATGGTGGATATTGTACATAGTAGATATTACACATGGTGGGTATTGTACATAGTAGATATTACACATGGGCATTGTACATGGTAGATATTACACATGGTGGGCATTGTACATAGTAGATATTACACATGGGCATTGTACATGGTAGATATTACACATGGTGGGCATTGTACATAGTACATATTACACATGGGCATTGTACATGGTAGATATTACACATGGTGGGCATTGTACATAGTAGATATTACACATGGGCATTGTACATGGTAGATATTACACATGGGCATTGTACATGGTAGATATTACACATGGTAGATATTACACATGGTGGGTATTGTACATGGTAGATATTACACATGGGCATTGTACATGGTAGATATTACACATTGGCATTGTACATGGTAGATATTACACATGGTAGATATTACACATGGTGGGCATTGTACATGGTAGATATTACACATGGGCATTGTACATAGTAGATATTACACATGGTGGGCATTGTACATAGTAGATATTACACATGGTGGGTATTGTACATAGTAGATATTACACATGGTGGGTATTGTACATGGTAGATATTACACATGGTGGGCATTGTACATGGTAGATATTACACATGGTGGGCATTGTACATGGTAGATATTACACATGGTGGGCATTGTACATAGTAGATATTACACATGGTGGGCATTGTACATAGTAGATATTACACATGGTGGGCATTGTACATGGTAGATATTACACATGGTGGGTATTGTACATGGTAGATATTACACATGGTGGGCATTGTACATGGTAGATATTACACATGGTGGGCATTGTACATAGTAGATATTACACATGGTGGGCATTGTACATGGTAGATATTACACATGGGCATTGTACATGGTAGATATTACACATGGTAGATATTACACATGGTGGGCATTGTACATGGTAGATATTACACATGGGCATTGTACATAGTAGATATTACACATGGTGGGCATTGTACATAGTAGATATTACACATGGTGGGTATTGTACATGGTAGATATTACACATGGTGGGTGTTGTACATGGTAGATATTACACATGGTGGGCATTGTACATGGTAGATATTACACATGGTGGGCATTGTACATGGTAGATATTACACATGGTGGGCATTGTACATAGTAGATATTACACATGGTGGGCATTGTACATAGTAGATATTACACATGGTGGGCATTGTACATGGTAGATATTACACATGGTGGGCATTGTACATGGTAGATATTACACATGGTGGGCATTGTACATGGTAGATATTACACATGGTGGGCATTGTACATAGTAGATATTACACATGGTGGGCATTGTACATGGTAGATATTACACATGGTGGGCATTGTACATGGTAGATATTACACATGGTGGGTATTGTACATGGTAGATATTACACATGGTGGGCATTGTACATAGTAGATATTACACATGGTGGGCATTGTACATGGTAGATATTACACATGGTGGGCATTGTACATGGTAGATATTACACATGGTGGGCATTGTACATGGTAAATATTACACATGGTGGGCATTGTACATAGTAGATATTACACATGGTGGGCATTGTACATGGTAGATATTACACATGGTGGGCATTGTACATGGTAGATATTACACATGGGCATTGTACATGGTAGATATTACACATTGGCATTGTACATGGTAGATATTACACATGGTAGATATTACACATGGTGGGCATTGTACATAGTAGATATTACACATGGTGGGCATTGTACATGGTAGATATTACACATGGTGGGCATTGTACATGGTAGATATTACACATGGTGGGTATTGTACATGGTAGATATTACACATGGTGGGCATTGTACATAGTAGATATTACACATGGTGGGCATTGTACATGGTAGATATTACACATGGTGGGCATTGTACATGGTAGATATTACACATGGTGGGCATTGTACATGGTAGATATTACACATGGTGGGCATTGTACATAGTAGATATTACACATGGTGGGCATTGTACATGGTAGATATTACACATGGTGGGCATTGTACATGGTAGATATTACACATGGTGGGTATTGTACATGGTAGATATTACACATGGTGGGCATTGTACATAGTAGATATTACACATGGTGGGCATTGTACATGGTAGATATTACACATGGTGGGCATTGTACATGGTAGATATTACACATGGTGGGCATTGTACATGGTAGATATTACACATGGTGGGCATTGTACATAGTAGATATTACACATGGTGGGCATTGTACATGGTAGATATTACACATGGTGGGCATTGTACATGGTAGATATTACACATGGGCATTGTACATGGTAGATATTACACATTGGCATTGTACATGGTAGATATTACACATGGTAGATATTACACATGGTGGGCATTGTACATGGTAGATATTACACATGGGCATTGTACATAGTAGATATTACACATGGTGGGCATTGTACATAGTAGATATTACACATGGTGGGTATTGTACATAGTAGATATTACACATGGTGGGTATTGTACATGGTAGATATTACACATGGTGGGCATTGTACATGGTAGATATTACACATGGTGGGCATTGTACATGGTAGATATTACACATGGTGGGCATTGTACATAGTAGATATTACACATGGTGGGCATTGTACATAGTAGATATTACACATGGTGGGCATTGTACATGGTAGATATTACACATGGTGGGTATTGTACATGGTAGATATTACACATGGTGGGCATTGTACATGGTAGATATTACACATGGTGGGCATTGTACATAGTAGATATTACACATGGTGGGCATTGTACATAGTAGATATTACACATGGTGGGCATTGTACATGGTAGATATTACACATGGGCATTGTACATGGTAGATATTACACATGGTGGGCATTGTACATAGTAGATATTACACATGGTGGGCATTGTACATAGTAGATATTACACATGGTGGGCATTGTACATGGTAGATATTACACATGGGCATTGTACATGGTAGATATTACACATGGTAGATATTACACATGGTGGGCATTGTACATGGTAGATATTACACATGGGCATTGTACATAGTAGATATTACACATGGTGGGCATTGTACATAGTAGATATTACACATGGTGGGTATTGTACATGGTAGATATTACACATGGTGGGTGTTGTACATGGTAGATATTACACATGGTGGGCATTGTACATAGTAGATATTACACATGGTGGGCATTGTACATGGTAGATATTACACATGGTGGGCATTGTACATGGTAGATATTACACATGGTGGGCATTGTACATGGTAGATATTACACATGGTGGGCATTGTACATGGTAGATATTACACATGGTGGGCATTGTACATAGTAGATATTACACATGGTGGGCATTGTACATGGTAGATATTACACATGGTGGGCATTGTACATGGTAGATATTACACATGGTGGGTATTGTACATGGTAGATATTACACATGGTGGGCATTGTACATAGTAGATATTACACATGGTGGGCATTGTACATGGTAGATATTACACATGGTGGGCATTGTACATGGTAGATATTACACATGGTGGGCATTGTACATGGTAGATATTACACATGGTGGGCATTGTACATAGTAGATATTACACATGGTGGGCATTGTACATGGTAGATATTACACATGGTGGGCATTGTACATGGTAGATATTACACATGGTGGGCATTGTACATGGTAGATATTACACATGGTGGGCATTGTACATAGTAGATATTACACATGGGCATTGTACATGGTAGATATTACACATGGTGGGCATTGTACATGGTAGGTATTACACATGGTGGATATTGTACATGGTAGACATTGCACATGGGTATTGTATATGGTAGATATTACACATGGTGGGTATTGTATATGGCAGATATTACACATGGTGGGCATTGTATATGGTGGGTATTGTATATGGCGGATATTACACATGGGCATTGTACATGGTAGATATTACACATGGTGGGTATTGTATATGGCAGATATTACACATGGTGGGCATTGTACATGGCAGATATTACACATGGTGGGCATTGTACATGGCAGATATTACACATGGGCATTGTACATGGCAGATATTACACATGGTGGGCATTGTACATGGCAGATATTACACATGGGCATTGTACATGGTAGATATTACACACGGTGGGCATTGTACATGGTAGATATTACACATGGTGGGTATTGTATATGGCGGATATTACACATGGTGGGTATTGTATATGGCGGATATTACACATGGTGGGCATTGTATATGGCGGATATTACACATGGTGGGTATTGTACATAGTAGATATTACACATGGTGGGTATTGTATATGGCAGATATTACACATGGTGGGTGTTTTACATGGCAGATATTACACATGGGCATTGTATATGGCGGATATTACACACGGTGGGTAGTGTATATGGCAGATATTACACATGGTGGGTATTGTACATAGTAGATATTACACATGGGCATTGTATATGGCAGATATTACACATGGTGGGCATTGTACATGGCAGATATTACACATGGTGGGCATTGTACATGGCAGATATTACACATGGGCATTGTACATGGTAGATCTTACACATGGTGGGCATTGTACATGGCAGATATTACACATGGTGGGCATTGTACATAGTAGATATTACACATGGGCATTGTACATGGTAGATATTACACATGGTAGATATTACACATGGTGGGTATTGTACATGGTAGATATTACACATGGTGGGCATTGTACATGGTAGATATTACACATGGGCATTGTACATAGTAGATATTACACATGGGCATTGTACATGGTAGATATTACACATGGTGGGTATTGTACATGGCAGATATTACACATGGGTATTGTACATGGTAGATATTACACATGGTGGGCATTGTACATGGTAGATATTACACATGGTGGGCATTGTACATGGTAGATATTACACATGGTGGGCATTGTACATGGTAGATATTACACATGGTGGGCATTGTACATAGTAGATATTACACATGGTGGGCATTGTACATAGTAGATATTACACATGGTGGGCATTGTACATGGTAGATATTACACATGGTGGGCATTGTACATAGTAGATATTACACATGGTGGGTATTGTACATGGCAGATATTACACATGTGTATTGTACATAGTAGATATTACACATGGTGGGTATTGTACATAGTAGATATTACACATGGTGGGCATTGTACATAGTAGATATTACACATGGTGGGCATTGTACATGGTAGATATTACACATGGTGGGTATTGTACATGGCAGATATTACACATGGTGGGTATTGTACATGGCAGATATTACACATGGGTATTGTACATAGTAGATATTACACATGGTGGGTATTGTACATAGTAGATATTACACATGGTGGGCATTGTACATGGTAGATATTACACATGGTGGGTATTGTACATGGTAGATATTACACATGGTGGGCATTGTACATGGTAGATATTACACATGGTGGGTATTGTACATGGCAGATATTACACATGGTGGGTATTGTACATGGCAGATATTACACATGGGTATTGTACATAGTAGATATTACACATGGTGGGTATAGTAACATAGTAACATAGTAACATAGTTAGTAAGGCCGAAAAAAGACATTTGTCCATCCAGTTCAGCCTATATTCCGTCATAATAAATCCCCAGATCTACGTCCTTTTACAGAACCTAATAATTGTATGATACAATATTGTTCTGCTCCAGGAAGACATCCAGGCCTCTCTTGAACCCCTCGACTGAGTTCGCCATCACCACCTCCTCAGGTAAGCAATTCCAGATTCTCACTGCCCTAACAGTAAAGAATCCTCTTCTATGTTGGTGGAAAAACCTTCTCTCCTCCAGACGCAAAGAATGCCCCCTTGTGCCCGTCACCTTCCTTGGTATAAACAGATCCTCAGCGAGATATTTGTATTGTCCCCTTATATACTTATACATGGTTATTAGATCGCCCCTCAGTCGTCTTTTTTCTAGACTAAATAATCCTAATTTCGCTAATCTATCTGGGTATTGTAGTTCTCCCATCCCCTTTATTAATTTTGTTGCCCTCCTTTGTACTCTCTCTAGTTCCATTATATCCTTCCTGAGCACCGGTGCCCAAAACTGGACACAGTACTCCATGTGCGGTCTAACTAGGGATTTGTACAGAGGCAGTATAATGCTCTCATCATGTGTATCCAGACCTCTTTTAATGCACCCCATGATCCTGTTTGCCTTGGCAGCTGCTGCCTGGCACTGGCTGCTCCAGGTAAGTTTATCATTAACTAGGATCCCCAAGTCCTTCTCCCTGTCAGATTTACCCAGTGGTTTCCCGTTCAGTGTGTAATGGTGATATTGATTCCCTCTTCCCATGTGTATAACCTTACATTTATCATTGTTAAACCTCATCTGCCACCTTTCAGCCCAAGTTTCCAACTTACCCAGATCCATCTGTAGCAGAATACTATCTTCTCTTGTATTAACTGCTTTACATAGTTTTGTATCATCTGCAAATATCGATATTTTACTGTGTAAACCTTCTACCAGATCATTAATGAATATGTTGAAGAGAACAGGTCCCAATACTGACCCCTGCGGTACCCCACTGGTCACAGCGACCCAGTTAGAGACTATACCATTTATAACCACCCTCTGCTTTCTATCACTAAGCCAGTTACTAACCCATTTACACACATTTTCCCCCAGACCAAGCATTCTCATTTTGTGTACCAACCTCTTGTGCGGCACGGTATCAAACGCTTTGGAAAATTCGAGATATACCACGTCCAATGACTCACCGTGGTCCAGTCTATAGCTTACCTCTTCATAAAAACTGATTAGATTGGTTTGACAGGAGCGATTTCTCATAAACCCATGCTGATATGGAGTTAAACAGTTATTCTAATTGAGATAATCCAGAATAACATCCCTCAGAAACCCTTCAAATATTTTACCAACAATAGAGGTTAGACTTACTGGCCTATAATTTCCAGGTTCACTTTTAGAGCCCTTTTTGAATATTGGCACCACATTTGCTATGCGCCAGTCCTGCGGAACAGACCCTGTCGCTATAGAGTCACTAAAAATAAGAAATAATGGTTTATCTATTACATTACTTAGTTCTCTTAGTACTCGTGGGTGTATGCCATCCGGACCCGGAGATTTATCTATTTTAATCTTATTTAGCCGGTTTCGCACCTCTTCTTGGGTTAGATTGGTGACCCTTAATATAGGGTTTTCATTGTTTCTTGGGATTTCACCTAGCATTTCATTTTCCACCGTGAATACCGTGGAGAAGAAGGTGTTTAATATGTTAGCTTTTTCCTCGTCATCTACAACCATTCTTTCCTCACTATTTTTTAAGGGGCCTACATTTTCAGTTTTTATTCTTTTACTATTGATATAGTTGAAGAACAGTTTGGGATTAGTTTTACTCTCCTTAGCAATGTGCTTCTCTGTTTCCTTTTTGGCAGCTTTAATTAGTTTTTTAGATAAAGTATTTTTCTCCCTATAGTTTTTTAGAGCTTCAATGGTGCCATCCTGCTTTAGTAGTGCAAATGCTTTCTTTTTACTGTTAATTGCCTGTCTTACTTCTTTGTTTAGCCACATTGGGTTTTTCCTATTTCTAGTCCTTTTATTCCCACAAGGTATAAACCGCTTACACTGCCTATTTAGGATGTTCTTAAACATTTCCCATTTATTATCTGTATTCTCATTTCTGAGGATATTGTCCCAGTCTACCAGATTAAGGGCATCTCTAAGCTGTTCAAACTTTGCCTTCCTAAAGTTCAATGTTTTTGTGACTCCCTGACAAGTCCCCCTAGTGAAAGACAGGTGAAACTGCACAATATTGTGGTCGCTATTTCCTAAATGCCCAACCACCTGCAGATTTGTTATTCTGTCAGGTCTATTAGATAGTATTAGGTCTAAAAGTGCTGCTCCTCTGGTTGGATTCTGCACCAATTGTGAAAGATAATTTTTCTTGGTTATTAGCAGAAACCTGTTGCCTTTATGGGTTTCACAGGTTTCTGTTTCCCAGTTAATATCCGGGTAGTTAAAGTCCCCCATAACCAGGACCTCATTATCGGTTGCAGCTTCATCTATCTGCTTTAGAAGTAGACTTTCCATGCTTTCTGTTATATTTGGGGGTTTGTAACAGACCCCAATGAGAATTTTGTTACCATTTTTCCCTCCATGAATTTCAACCCATATGGACTCGACATCTTCATTCCCTTCGCTAATATCCTCCCTTAAAGTGGACTTTAGACAAGACTTTACATAGAGACAAACCCCTCCTCCTCTCCGATTTTTACGATCCTTTCTAAACAGACTGTAACCCTGTAAGTTAACTGCCCAGTCATAGCTTTCATCTAACCATGTCTCGGTTATTCCCACTATGTCAAAGTTACCTGTAGATATTTCTGCTTCTAGTTCTTCCATCTTGTTTGTCAGGCTTCTGGCGTTTGCGAGCATGCAGTTTAGAGGATTTTGTTTTGTTCCAATCTCCTCACTCTGGATTGTTTTAGAAATGTTCTTACTTCCCTTCTGAGTATGTTTTCCTGGGTCGTCTTTGTACGAGTCTAATGTTTTTCTTCCCGTCCCCTCTTCTTCTAGTTTAACGCCCTCCTGATGAGTGTAGCGAGTCTTCTGGCGAATATGTGTTTCCCAGGTTTGTTGAGGTGTAGTCCGTCTCTGGCGAGGAGTCCATCATACCAGTAATTCACACCGTGGTCCAGGAATCCAAATCCTTGTTGTCTGCACCATCGTCTTAGCCAGTTGTTTGCATCAAGGATCCTGTTCCATCTCCTGGTGCCATGCCCGTCTACTGGAAGGATAGAAGAAAAAACTACCTGTGCATCCAGTTCCTTTACTTTCTTCCCCAACTCTTCAAAGTCCTTGCAGATTGTCGGTAGGTCCTTCCTTGCCGTGTCATTGGTGCCAACATGTATCAGAAGAAATGGGTGGACGTCCTTGGAGCTGAAGAGCTTTGGTATCCTATCGGTCACATCCTTGATCATCGCACCTGGAAGGCAGCATACTTCTCTTGTAGTTATGTCCGGTCTGCAGATGGCTGCTTCTGTGCCTCTCAGTAGTGAGTCTCCCACCACCACCACTCTTCGTTGCTTCTTGGCTGTACTTTTTGCTGTCACTTGTTGCTGTGTGCCCTTTTCTTTTTTGCTTGCTGGTATTGCTTCATTCTTAGGTGTGCCATCTTCATCCTCTACAAAGATTTGATATCGGTTCTTCAGTTGTGTGGTTGGTGATTTCTCCATGGTCTTCTTGCTTCTTTTGGTCACATGCTTCCACTCATCTGCTTTTGGAGGTTCTCTGACACTTTTTGCACCTTCTGTGACCAGTAGAGATGCTTCTGTTCTGTCTAGAAAGTCTTCATTCTCTTTGATGAGTTTCAAAGTTGCTATTCTTTCTTCCAGACCCCGCACCTTTTCTTCTAAAAGGGCCACTAGTCTACACTTCTGACAGGTGAAATTGGATTCTTCTGGTCGATCTGTGAACATGTAGCACATGCTACAGCTCACCATGTAGGTTGTCACATCTGCCATGTTGCTCCTAGATCCTAGTAGATATTACACATGGTGGGCATTGTACATGGTAGATATTACACATGGTGGGCATTGTACATGGCAGATATTACACATGGTGGGTATTGTACATGGCAGATATTACACATGGTGGGTATTGTACATGGCAGATATTACACATGGTGGGTATTGTACATGGCAGATATTACACATGGGTATTGTACATGGCAGATATTACACATGGTGGGTATTGTACATAGTAGATATTACACATGGTGGGCATTGTACATGGTAGATATTTCACATGGTGGGTATTGTACATGGCAGATATTACACATGGGTATTGTACATAGTAGATATTACACATGGGCATTGTACATGGTAGATATTACACATGGTGGGCATTGTACATAGTAGATATTACACATGGTGGGTATTGTACATGGCAGATATTACACATGGGTATTGTACATGGCAGATATTACACATGGTGGATATTGTACATAGTAGATATTACACATGGTGGGTATTGTACATAGTAGATATTACACATGGGCATTGTACATGGTAGATATTACACATGGTGGGCATTGTACATAGTAGATATTACACATGGGCATTGTACATGGTAGATATTACACATGGTGGGCATTGTACATAGTACATATTACACATGGGCATTGTACATGGTAGATATTACACATGGTGGGCATTGTACATAGTAGATATTACACATGGGCATTGTACATGGTAGATATTACACATGGGCATTGTACATGGTAGATATTACACATGGTAGATATTACACATGGTGGGTATTGTACATGGTAGATATTACACATGGGCATTGTACATGGTAGATATTACACATGGGCATTGTACATGGTAGATATTACACATGGTAGATATTACACATGGTGGGCATTGTACATGGTAGATATTACACATGGGCATTGTACATAGTAGATATTACACATGGTGGGTATTGTACATGGTAGATATTACACATGGTGGGCATTGTACATGGTAGATATTACACATGGTGGGCATTGTACATAGTAGATATTACACATGGTGGGCATTGTACATGGTAGATATTACACATGGTGGGCATTGTACATGGTAGATATTACACATGGTGGGCATTGTACATAGTAGATATTACACATGGTGGGTATTGTACATGGTAGATATTACACATGGTGGGCATTGTACATGGTAGATATTACACATGGTGGGCATTGTACATGGTAGATATTACACATGGTGGGCATTGTACATAGTAGATATTACACATGGTGGGCATTGTACCTGGTAGATATTACACATGGTGGGCATTGTACATGGTAGATATTACACATGGTGGGCATTGTACATAGTAGATATTACACATGGTGGGCATTGTACATGGTAGATATTACACATGGTGGGCATTGTACATGGTAGATATTACACATGGTGGGCATTGTACATGGTAGATATTACACATGGTGGGCATTGTACATAGTAGATATTACACATGGTGGGTGTTGCCATTTCTTATATACTTAGTGTACACTTTCGTTTCCTCTCACCGCTAGACCCCATAGGACGGTCCTGTAGTGGACACATCACACCCCCTGCTTTCCCTCACACCCGTGTAATGATGCGGTGACTGCCGCCATTGCCACGTATCACCAGTACGGGGCCACGGTCGGCAGTGAGGAGCCTTGGCAGTTATGGAGCTGAGGCCTGGCGTCCAGCCCTGGTGTGGAGGAGGCGCGGAGACATGAGGTGAGGGGACGGACGTGCCGCAGAGCCGCCTCCTCCAGCTGTTCCCGGCGCCTCCACCATTACCGGCACCTGAGCCTCCTCACACCATGGACTACACGGAGGCGGCCACTACCGCGGCTGAAAAGCTGCTCTCCTACAGCAAGGACGAGGCGGGGTGGAAGCTCTGCAAGAAAACTGTAAGCAAAGGCATAGCTGCGGCATCCTCCTGCTCTGAGGGGAACTACTGCGCCCAGCATGTCATGACCTGGTATATGGCCACAAGGAGTAGGGCATGCTGAGCGCGGCAGTCTGACAACAGTGGGAGTGGGGGGCTCAGGTCTGTACTGTAGTACATCTGCGCTATCTTCTGTTCGAGAAGCCGGCCGGGTGCGAGGGGGTTAATAAACTGACTCATCGCGGAAATGGAATCCGATGTTCCTAGCTGTAATACTGAACACTTCCTGCAGGGGGAGCGCGGCTGAGGTCATCTATCTATGTATTATTTATCCATCCATCCATCCATCCATCATCGCTCCCATATACAGTATATCTCATCTATATACTACTGTATCTTCATTGACGTTTTCCTCAAACTATATTCACACATTCCATTTTTGGTGCATTTATTTCCGCCACCCGCTCTCTTGTCAGTAAGAAAGGTTTTGCTTATTTTATGTTGCGTTTTTAGCTGTGTTTTTAGTGCCTTTTTTTTGCTGTGTTTTTGTCATGCTACATTTGTCTAGTCCCCCCCCCCAAAAAAAAAATAAATAAATAAATAAATCAGGTTTTGGCACCAAAAACGCAGCAATACCTGATTACTGCGTTTTTTTTCTGTGTTTTTTTCACCACCCATTGCTTTCAATGGATGAAAAACGCTGAAAGACGTGACATGCTCTATTCTGTAAAATCCAAGGTTTTGCACAGAATACTGAGGATGAAAAAAAACAAGCGGTGTGCATGAGATTTCTGAAATCCCATAGACGTAGCCGGTATTGTAAAGCACAGGTTAAAAAAAATGCACAAAAAAACCCAACGTGCGAACATACCCTTACGAGTAGAGTTGAGCGACCTTGACCTTTTTAGAGTCGAGCCGGGTTTCGCGAAACCCGACTATCTCAAAAGTCGGGTCGAGTGAAATCGGCCGATTATGATGTAAAGTCGGGATCGACCGAAACACGAAACCCAATGCAAGTCAATGGGGCAGCATAGTCGGCAGTGAGTGGGGGCCAGGAAAACACCTAGAGTGCCCATTTTAATGTCAAAACCATCCATTCTTCTTAATGAAGCTTGTCAAGCGTAATTTACCTTATAATAATTGGAAGGCATTTGAAATTGGGGGTCATTTGGCTAAAGTTGTGGTGGGTAGGGCTGGTTCAAGTAATTAGTGGGCCCAGGAAATCTGGACCACGTCACGGCAGTGGAGCAGGGAGAGGTAAGTATTTCAACTTTGCAAGTGCTGTGAACCTGAGCAAGCAGGGGGGGCCCACTCGTTGGCATTGGCACTGGCACAGGGCCCCTCAAAGTACAGCGGTGTGTTTGCACGGCGGGGGCGCCTCCCACCGGCAGCAACACTTTTGCGTACTATGAGAGGCCCTGTGCCAGTGACGTCGCCAACTAGTATTCCTCCCCCCACCTGATGAAGGAACCTGCACTTTCATCTGCACCTTCCTCTTTGTCCCCGTGTAAGGTGGTATGGTATGCGGGAAGAGCAACCTGACTTTCAGCAGGGTCACAATGTTGTTGTGTAGCGTGCACGGGGAATGTTGCGTTATGGGTCAATGTACCAGCAGACTCATCTATCACTGGCTGGGCAATGGGCAGGATGAGGAGGAAACACAGATATAGGCCCAAAGAATAAAGTTGGCTAAATGCAGTTCAAAATTGGTAACACAGGAATAGCCAGGGGGCATTGCAGTGGAGGACAACTGGAATGAGAGGCTGACACAGAGAGTAGGCCCAAATCAGTAAGTAGTCGAAATGCAGTTCAAAATTGGCAACCGTAGTAAACAGGCGGCACAGCTTTGTTCAGTGGAGGAGAACAGCAAGGAGTGGCAGACACCGATAGTAGGCCCCAACCCAACTAGTAGGCCAAATGCAGTCTAACATTAACAACTACTTAACGAGCGCCTGAAAACGGAATTTCAGGACAGGAAACCAGGAGAACAGCAAGGAGCGGCAGACACTGTTAGTAGGCCCCAAACCAACTAGTACGCCAAATGCAGTTGTTCCATTTAACCACAATTTAACGAGAGCCTGAAGATAGAAGCTCAGGAAAGGCAACCTGGAGAACACCTTGGAGTGGAGCACACCATCTCTCTCCACCCCATACTCATTTTGTAGGCCTAATGCAGTGTAGTTTTCTACAACTACTAAACGAGAGTCGGAAGACCGAAGCAATGGCAAGGAAACCTGGGGAACACCTTGGAGTGTAACACACCATCTCTCTCCACCCGATACCCATTTTGTAGGCCTAATGCAGTGTAGTTTTCTACAACTACTAAACGAGAGTCGGAAGACCGAAGCAATGGCAAGGAAACCTGGGGAACACCTTGGAGTGTAACACACCATCTCTCTCCACCCGATACCCATTTTGTAGGCCTAATGCAGTGTAGTTTTCTACAACTACTAAACGAGAGTCGGAAGATCGAAGCAATGGCGAGGAAACCTGGAGAACACCTTGGAGTGTAACACACCATCTCTCTCCACCCCATACCCATTTTGTAGGCCTAATGCAGTGTAGTTTTCTACAACTACTAAACGAGAGTCGGAAGACCGAAGCAATGGCAAGGAAACCTGGGGAACACCTTGGAGTGTAACACACCATCTCTCTCCACCCCATACCCAATTTGTAGGCCTAATGCAGCCTACTTTACGACAACTACTAAACGAGAGCATGAAGATCGAAGCTCAGGAAAGGCAACCTGGGGAACACCTTGGAGTGTAACAAACCCTCTCTCTACACCACGGAAGGGCTGATTCTTAGGAAGGAAGGCTGTCGGAAAGAAGCAGGGCGCGTCCGAGGGTGATTATATTCTTATTAGGTATATACTCACCCTCGGACGCGCCCTGCTTCTTTATTTGTAATGAATGTTTATTTGCAATGTGGTTTTGACTTACTCTATATTTTTGGTAAATAATGATTTTATTATTTTCATTGTTTTGCATCTTCTTGGCAATAATATAAAGAAGACGCGACAGGACAACACTCGGTGGATGCCATATCTGTGTTTTAAATTGAAAAAAACTTTCAGTTAACTACTTGCAGGAGAAAGTTATTGTAGCTGGTGGCCATTTTTAGTACTGTACCAGATTTTTGTTGTATGTGTTTGTTTTTAATGTTAAAATGTCTGCATTTGATATCTCTCCAGTATTTTCTTTTTTATAAGCAAAATACTTATTTTTATATTTTCTGATGTTGGTTCAAGGGGTACACGGGCAGCAGTAGACAGGTCAGTGGAGGCCTAGTGGAAGGAGGGACCGCAGACAGGCTTCGAAGGCCTAACATAATAAATTGGGCTGGCTGTAGGCAATTTAAAATTGGTTCCAGGGGAACACGGGCGGCAGTAGCCAGGTCAGTGTAGTAGTAGTGGAAAGAACGGGCCGCAGACAGGCTTCGAAGGCCTAACATAACAAAAATTGGGCTGTAGGCAATTTAAAATTGGTTCCAGGGGAACACGGGCAGCAGTAGACAGGTCAGTGGAGGCCTAGTGGAAGGAGGGACCGCAGACAGGCTTCGAAGCCCTAACATAATAAATTGGGCTTGCTGTCGGCAATTTTAAATTGGTTCCAGGGGAACACGGGTGGCAGTAGCCAGGTCAGTGTAGTAGTAGTGGAAAGAACGGGCCGCAGACAGGCTTCGAAGGCCTAACATAACAAAAATTGGGCTGTAGGCAATTTAAAATTGGTTCCAGGGGAACACGGGCAGCAGTAGACAGGTCAGTGGAGGCCTAGTGGAAGGAGGGACCGCAGACAGGCTTCGAAGCCCTAACATAATAAATTGGGCTGGCTGTAGGCAATTTAAAATTGGTTCCAGGGGAACACGGGCAGCAGTATACAGGTCAGTGGAGGCCTAGTGGAAGGAGGGACCGCAGACAGGCTTCGAAGGCCTAACATAATAAATTGGGCTGGCTGTAGGCAATTTAAAATTGGTTCCAGGGGAACACGGGCAGCAGTGGCCTAGTCAGTGTAGTAGTAGTGGAAAGAACGGGCCGCAGACAGGCTTCGAAGGCCTAACATAACAAAAATTGGGCTGTAGGCAATTTAAAATTGGTTCCAGGGGAACACGGGCAGCAGTAGACAGGTCAGTGGAGGCCTAGTGGAAGGAGTGACCGCAGACAGGCTTCGAAGGCCTAACATAAGAAAAATGTCAATACAATGGTATTGACAGTGCCAGGCATTGAAGGATGTCAGCGCATAGACTAAACATTGGTGGAGCTGTGAGAGAAAATTTTGCAAGTGGTAGAGCACTGTTTGAGCTGGGGGGGGGGACTGTCTTGTGGCCGGCGGTACAGGCCCAGGGCCCCTCATATTACAACGGTGTGTCTGACGTTGGGTGCGCACCACCACCGCCAGACACTTTATTGTACTATGAGGGACCTAGTGGCAGTGCCGTCGACCAAAAGCGGGCACACCCACCTCCTCAGACAAACAGTACTCTCACGGGTGCTGGCGCCAAGTGGCGATACCACGGCCCCGTGTGGGGACTTTGGCCATTTAGGGAGGTGTTAACATGTCGGATGCTGGACAATCAGGTGCTGCAAATTACGAGAATGGAAAAGTCGTTCAGAATAGTCCACAGGCAAGACCTTTACATAGGAAAGCTAGGTGTCAGCCGGGCAAGGTGGGGCAAAAGATTTCGAAATCCAGTTGTGGTTCATTTTAATGAAGGTTAGATCATCTACATTTTGGGTAGCCAGACGAGTCCTTTTTTCTGTTAGTATTGAACCTGCAGCACTGAATACTCTTTCTGATAGGACACTAGCTGCCGGGCAAGCAAGCTCCTGCAATGCATATTCTGCCAATTCTGGCCAGGTGTCTAATTTTGATGCCCAGTAATCAAATGGGAATGACGGTTGAGGGAGAACGTCGATAAGGGATGAAAAATAGTTAGTAACCATACTGGACAAATGTTGTCTCCTGTCACTTTGAATTGATGCTGCAGTACCTGTCCTGTCTGCGGTCATAGCAAAATCACTCCACAACCTGGTCAGAAAACCCCTCTGGCCAACGCCACTTCTGATTTCTGCCCCTCTAACACCTCTGGTCTGCTGGCCCCTGCAGCTCGTGTTAGAACGATCACGGGCGCTGTGTGCAGGGAATGCCAGAAGCATACGGTCAATAAGAGTTGATTGTTTGGTTGCTAATATTAGTTCCAAGTTCTCATGTGGCATTATATTTTGCAATTTGCCTTTATAGCGAGGATCAAGGAGGCAGGCCAACCAGTAATCGTCATCGTTCATCATTTTTGTTATGCGTGTGTCCCTTTTGAGGATACGTAAGGCATAATCCGCCATGTGGCCCAAAGTTCCAGTTCTCAAATCTGTGGTTGTGCTTGGTTGAGGGGCAGTTTCAGGCAAATCCACGTCACTTGTGTCCCTCCAAAAACCAGAACCCGGCCTTGCCGCGCCACCAATTTCCAGTGGCCCCGGAAAAGCTTCCTCATTAAAAATATAATCATCCCCATCATCCTCCTCGTCCTCCTCCTCCTGTTCGCCCGCTACCTCGTCCTGTACACTGCCCTGGCCAGACAATGGCTGACTGTCATCAAGGCTTTCCTCTTCCTCAGCTGCAGACGCCTGATCCTTTATGTGCGTCAAACTTTGCATCAGCAGACGCAGTAGGGGGATGCTCATGCTTATTATGGCGTTGTCTGCACTAACCAGCCGTGTGCATTCCTCAAAACACTGAAGGACTTGACACATGTCTTGAATCTTCGACCACTGCACACCTGACAACTCCATGTCTGCCATCCTACTGCCTGCCCGTGTATGTGTATCCTCCCACAAAAACATAACAGCCCGCCTCTGTTCACACAGTCTCTGAAGCATGTGCAGTGTTGAGTTCCACCTTGTTGCAACGTCTATGATTAGGCGATGCTGGGGAAGGTTCAAAGAACGCTGATAGGTCTGCATACGGCTGGAGTGTACGGGCGAACGGCGGATATGTGAGCAAAGTCCACGCACTTTGAGGAGCAGGTCGGATAACCCCGGATAACTTTTCAGGAAGCACTGCACCACCAGATTTAAGGTGTGAGCCAGGCAAGGAATGTGTTTCAGTTGGGAAAGGGAGATGGCAGCCATGAAATTCCTTCCGTTATCACTCACTACCTTGCCTGCCTCAAGATCTACAGTGCCCAGCCACGACTGCGTTTCTTTCTGCAAGAACTCGGACAGAACTTCAGCGGTGTGTCTGTTGTCGCCCAAACACTTCATAGCCAATACAGCCTGCTGACGTTTGCCAGTAGCTGGCCCATAATGGGAGACCTGGTGTGCAACAGTGGCAGCTGCGGATGGAGTGGTTGTGCGACTGCGGTCTGTGGACGAGGTCTCGCTTCTGCAGGAGGATGAGGAGGAGGGGGTGCGAACGGCTACAGCCAACTGTTTCCTAGACCGTGGGCTAGGCAGAACTGTCCCAAACTTGCTGTCCCCTGTGGACCCTGCATCCACCACATTTACCCAGTGTGCCGTGATGGACACGTAACGTCCCTGGCCATGCCTACTGGTCCATGCATCTGTTGTCAGGTGCACCTTTGTGCTCACAGATTGCCTGAGTGCATGGACGATGCGCTCTTTAACATGCTGGTGGAGGGCTGGGATGGCTTTTCTGGAAAAAAAGTGTCGACTGGGTAGCTCGTAGCGTGGTACAGCGTAGTCCATCAGGGCTTTGAAAGCTTCGCTTTCAACTAACCGGTAGGGCATCATCTCTAACGAGATTAGTCTAGCTATGTGGGCGTTCAAACCCTGTGTACGCGGATGCGAGGCTAAGTACTTCCTTTTTCTAACCATAGTCTCATGTAGGGTGAGCTGGACTGGAGAGCTGGAGATCGTGGAACTAGCGGGGGTGCCAGTGGACATGGCAGACTGAGAGACGGTGGGAGATGGTATTGTTGCAGCCGGTGCCCTAGATGCAGTGTTTCCTACTACGAAACTGGTGATTCCCTGACCCTGACTGCTTTGGCCTGGCAAAGAAACCTGCACAGATACTGCAGGTGGTGCAGAAAATGGTGGCCCTACACTGCCGGAAGGGATGTTGCGTTGATGACTAGCTTCATTGGCCGAGGGTGCTACAACCTTAAGGGACGTTTGGTAGTTAGTCCAAGCTTGCAAATGCATGGTGGTTAAATGTCTATGCATGCAACTTGTATTGAGACTTTTCAGATTCTGCCCTCTGCTTAAGGTAGTTGAACATTTTTGACAGATGACTTTGCGCTGATCAATTGGATGTTGTTTAAAAAAATGCCAGACTGCACTCTTTCTAGCATCGGATACCTTTTCAGGCATTGCAGACTGAGCTTTAACCGGATGGCCACGCTGTCCTCCAACAGGTTTTGACTTTGCCACGCGTTTTGGGCAAGATACGGGCCCGGCAGACGGAAACTTTTGCGATGTTGATGCCTGCTGCGGCCCCTCCTCCTCCGCTTCAGAACTGCTGCCGCCTGCACCCTGTTCCCCCAATGGCTGCCAATCGGGGTCAAGAACTGGGTCATCTATTACCTCTTCGTGTAGCTCGTGTGCAACTTCGTCTGTGTCACCGTGTCGGTCGGTGGTATAGCGTTCGTGATGGGGCAACATAGTCTCATCAGGGTCTGATTCTTGATCAGCACCCTGCGAGGGCAATGTTGTGGTCTGAGTCAAAGGACCAGCATAGTAGTCTGGCTGTGGCTGTGCATCAGTGCACTCCATGTCAGATTCAACTTGTAATGGGCATGGACTGTTAACTGCTTCACTTTCTAAGCCAGGGACGGTATGTGTAAAGAGCTCCATGGAGTAACCCGTTGTGTCGCCTGCTGCATTCTTCTCTGTTGTTGTTTTTGCTGAAGAGGACAAGGAA
This sequence comes from Ranitomeya imitator, assembly GCF_032444005.1. Classification (NCBI taxonomy): domain Eukaryota; kingdom Metazoa; phylum Chordata; class Amphibia; order Anura; family Dendrobatidae; genus Ranitomeya; species Ranitomeya imitator. The sequence continues at coordinate 519,731,038 of NC_091285.1, forward strand.
GCGACTTGTCCCTGACCGTGAACATCCACTAACGACGCGCTGCTTTTACTTTTACCAGTTTCACGAGAGGAGGCAAAAGAGCTAGAGGCTGAGTCAGCAAGATAAGCCAAAACTTGCTCTTGCTGCTCAGGCTTTAAAAGCGGTTTTCCTACTCCCAGAAAAGGGAGCGTTCGAGGCCTTGTGTAGCCAGACGACGAACCTGGCTCCACAGCTCCAGACTTAGGTGCAATATTTTTTTTCCCACGACCACCTGATGCTCCACCACTACCACTACCCTCATTACCAGCTGACAATGAACGCCCCCCGGCCACGACCTCTTCCACCAGACTTCCTCATTGTTTTAAAAACGTTACCAAACCAACGGTATTTGTTGCTGTCACACAACTTACACGGTGAGCTATAACTTCAGTATGATTTAGCTACCCCTTTACAGGTGGGTGAGACCACAACGAAAATCAGGCACAATGTTACACACTCTGTTGTTGGTGGCAACAAATGAGAGAGATGCCACACACGCAGGACTGTCACTGAAGCGCAAATGTAAATATTAATCTCCCACTGATTTTTTTTTTTTTTTTTTTAAAAGGGAGACTTTAGAAAAAAAAAAATAATAAAAAAAAAATGATTTTTTAAGGAAGAATTTATAAACCAAATAAAATGAAATGATTGTTTCAGGGAGAATTTAGAAAACAAATAAAAAAAAAATAGGCTTTCTATGGCCCACTGAGTGAGAGAGGACGCACACAGGAGTCAGGAGTGGCACACAAGCCCAGAGGCCAATATTTATCTCCCACTGATTGATTTAGTGATTTTTTCAGGTAGATTTTGGAACCCAAATCAAGCAAAAAAATTAATAGGCTTTCTATGGCCCACAATTGGAGAGAGAGAGATGGCACACCCAGGAGTCAAGACTGGCACACAAGCAAAAAGGGCAATATTAATCTCCCACTGATTTGATTTTTTTTTATTTTTTCAGGGAGACTTTAGAAAAAAAAAATACAAAAAAAATGATTTTTTCAGGAATAATTTAGAAACCAAATAAAATAAAATGATTTTTTCAGGGAGAATTTAGAAAACAAATAAAACAAAAAATAGGCTTTCTAGGGCCCACTGAGTGAGAGATGACGCACACAGGAGTCAGGAGTGGCACACAAGCCCAGAGGCCAATATTTATCTCCCACTGATTGATTTAGTGATTTTTTTCAGGTAGATTTTGGAACCCAAATCAAGCAAAAAAATAAATAGGCTTTCTATGGCCCACAATTGGAGAGAGAGAGAGAGATGGCACACCCAGGAGTCAAGACTGGCACACAAGCAGAAAGGGCAATATTAATCTCCCACTGATTTGATTTTTTTTTTTTTTTCAGGGAGACTTTAGAAAAAAAAATACAAAAAAATGAATTTTTCAGGAAGAATTTAGAAACCAAATAAAATGAAATGATTGTTTCAGGGAGAATTTAGAAAACAAATAAAAAAAAAAATGGGCTTTCTATGGCCCACTGAGTGAGAGAGGACGCACACAGGAGTCAGGAGTGGCACACAAGCCCAGAGGCCAATATTTATCTCCCACTGATTGATTTAGTGATTTTTTCAGGTAGATTTTGGAACCCAAATCAAGCAAAAAAATTAATAGGCTTTCTATGGCCCACAATTGGAGAGAGAGAGATAGCACACCCAGGAGTCAAGACTGGCACACAAGCAGAAAGGGCAATATTAATCTCCCACTGATTTGATTTTTTTTTTTTTTTCAGGGAGACTTTAGAAAAAAAAAATACAAAAAAAATGATTTTTTCAGGAATAATTTAGAAACCAAATAAAATAAAATGATTTTTTCAGGGAGAATTTAGAAAACAAATAAAACAAAAAATAGGCTTTCTAGGCCCCACTGAGTGAGAGATGACGCACACAGGAGTCAGGAGTGGCACACAAGCCCAGAGGCCAATATTTATCTCCCACTGATTGATTTAGTGATTTTTTCAGGTAGATTTTGGAACCCAAATCAAGCAAAAAAATTAATAGGCTTTCTATGGCCCACAATTGGAGAGAGAGAGATGGCACACCCAGGAGTCAAGACTGGCACACAAGCAGAAAGGGCAATATTAATCTCCCACTGATTTGATTTTTTTTTTTTTTTTTCAGGGAGACTTTAGAAAAAAAAAATACAAAAAAATGAATTTTTCAGGAAGAATTTAGAAACAAAATAAAATAAAATGATTGTTTCAGGGAGAATTTAGAAAACAAATAAAAAAAAATAGGCTTTGTAGGGCCCACTGAGTGAGAGAGGACGCACACAGGAGTCAGGAGTGGCACACAAGCCCAGAGGCCAATATTTTTCTCCCACTGATTGATGTAGTGATTTTTTCAGGTAGATTTTGGAACCCAAATCAAGCAAAAAAATAAATAGGCTTTCTATGGCCCACTGAGTGAGAGATGACACAGACAGGGATGGCACTCTAGCAGAAATGCCAATCTTAATCTCCCACAAAAAAAAAAAAGGAACTGTCCTTCAATTACTATCTCCCTGCAGTAATCTCAGCCAGTTATGGCAGGCAGCAATATGGAGTGGACTGATGCACAAATTAAATAAAAAGTGTGGACAAACAAACAAGATAGCTGTGCAGAAAGGAAGGAACAAGAGGATTTGTGCTTTGAAAAAAGCAGTTGGTTTGCACAGCGGCGTACACACAGCAATGCAGCTATCAGGGAGCCTTCTAGGGCAGCCCAATGAGCTACAGCGCTGAGGAAAGAAAAAAAAAATGTAGCTTCCACTGTCCCTGCACACCGAAGGTGGTGTTGGGCTGTGGAAATCGCTACAGCATAAGCGGTTTGGTGGGTAATGGACCCTGCCTAACGCTATCCCTGCTTCTGACGAAGCGGCAGCAACCTCTCCCTAAGAATGAACACCACGCACCAACCCATTTCCTCAAGTCACCAATGGGCCACACTCCAAAAGCAATATAAACATATTGACCACAGGATAGAAACCTTAGTCACGAAGTGTATCATTTAAAAAAACATCTTTATTTAACATACAAAAAACATACAAAATATTGTTAAAATAATGCCTCACAATCAGATAAAAATACTCAATCAGGGTGAGTGGCAACGACTTACAGGTAGGTAATATATTTTATATTTATTTTAGGGCTAGATGGATACATATCCCCAGCAGTACCTATTACAATACAGATATGATCCTCCAATCTAACCAAAACCTTAGATGGTGCCTACAAAAAACCATATAATTTGAAGCACAAATATACCTACTCCTCGCACGGAGGGTTAATCCCCATAGACACAGGCACCCGAGACCAATATCTCAATACACACAGTATACTGCTGGGAAGCAATCATATTGCACCCCGGAACCGTGTCCCATCCTAATACTTGTGCAACAGGTTAATCCCCATAAATAGCACAATCCGAGATACGTATCTCAGTATAGACAGTATAATATGGGGAACAATTACACTGCACCATCCCCATGTTTTTATGAACAACTTAGCCATTAAAAGGAACCCACCATACCATTAACAAGCCCCAATAACCATATACCTCGAAAAATCATGGGCACACTGCCCGGTACATATTACCTGTATTAATTGCGTCCTTCCTCGTGGCACACTACACCCTGATCACAACTTACACGGTGAGCTATAACTTCAGTATGATTTAGCTACCCCTTTACAGGTGGGTGAGACCACAACGAAAATCAGGCACAATGTTACACACTCTGTTGTTGGTGGCAACAAATGAGAGAGATGCCACACACGCAGGACTGTCACTGAAGCGCAAATGTAAATATTAATCTCCCACTGATTTTTTTTTTTTTTTTTTTTAAAGGGAGACTTTAGAAAAAAAAAAATAATAAAAAAAAATGATTTTTTAACCCCTCTGTGACCTTAGACGTACTATCCCGTCGAGGTGCCCTGGGCTTATCTGACCCTGGACGGGATAGTACGTCATAGCCGATCGGCCGCGCTCACGGGGGGAGCGCGGCCGATCGCGGCCGGGTGTCAGCTGCTTATCGCAGCTGACATCCGGCACTATGTGCCAGGAGCGGTCACGGACCGCCCCCGGCACATTAACCCCTGGCACACCGCGATCAAAGATGATCGCGATGTGCCGGCGGTACAGGGAAGCACCGCGCAGGGAGGGGGCTCCCTGCGGGCTTCCCTGAGCCCCCCGCAGCAACGCGATGTGATCGCGTTGCTGCGAGGGTCTCCTCACCTCCCTCCCTGCTCGAGCCCCGGATCCAAGATGGCCGCGGATCCGGGTCCTGCAGGGAGGGAGGTGGCTTCACAGAGCCTGCTCAGAGCAGGCACTGTGAAGCAGCCTGCACTCCTATCAGATCAGTGATCTGACAGAGTGCTGTGCAAACTGTCAGATCACTGATCTGTGATGTCCCCCCCTGGGACAAAGTAAAAAAGTAAAAAAAAAAATTTCCAAATGTGTAAAAAAAATAAAAAAAAATATTCCAAAATAATGAAAAAAAAAAAAAAATATTATTCCCATAAATACATTTCTTCATCTAAATAAAAAAAAAAAACCAATAAAAGTACACATATTTAGTATCGCCGCGTCCGTAACGGCCCGACCTATAAAACTGGCCCACTAGTTAACCCCTTCAGTAAACACCGTAAGAAAAAAAAAAAAAAAACGAGGCAAAAAACAACGCTTTATTATCATACCGCCGAACAAAAAGTGGAATAACACGCGATCAAAAGGACAGATATAAATAACCATGGTACCGCTGAAAGCGTCATATTGTCCCGCAAAAAAAGAGCCGCCATACAGCATCATCAGCAAAAAAATAAAAAAGTTATAGTCCTGAGAATAAAGCGATGCAAAAATAATTATTTTTTCTGTAAAATAGTTTTTATCGTATAAAAGCACCAAACCATAAAAAAATGATATAAATGAGGTATCGCTGTAATCGTACTGACCCGAAGAATAAAACTGATTTATCAATTTTACCAAACGCGGAACGGTATAAACGCCTCCCCCAATAGAAATTCATGAATAGCTGGCTTTTGGTCATTCTTCCTCACAAAAATCGGAATAAAAAGCGATAAAAAAATGTCACGTGCCCAAAAATGTTTTCAATAAAAACGTCAACTCGTCCCGCAAAAAACAAGACCTCACATGACTCTGTGGACCAAAATATGGAAAAATTATAGCTCTCAAAATGTGGTATTGCAAAAAATATTTTTTGCAATAAAAAGGGTCTTTCAGTGTGTGACGGCTGCCAATCATAAAAATCCGCTAAAAAACTCGCTATAAAAGTAAATCAAACCCCCCTTCATCACCCCCTTAGTTAGGGAAAAATAAAAAAAAATGTATTTATTTCCATTTTCCCATTAGGGCTAGGGTTAGGGCTAGGGTTAGGGCTAGGGCTAGGGTTAGGGCTAGGGTTAGGGCTAGGGTTAGGGCTAGGGTTAGGGCTAGGGCTAGGGTTAGGGCTAGGGTTAGGGCTAGGGTTAGGGCTAGGGTTAGGGCTAGGGCTAGGGCTAGGGTTAGGGCTAGGGCTAGGGTTAGGGCTAGGGTTAGGGCTAGGGTTAGGGCTAGGGTTAGGGCTAGGGTTAGGGTTAGGGCTAGGATTAGGGTTAGGGTTAGGGTTGGGGCTACAGTTAGGGTTGGGGCTAAAGTTAGGGTTAGGGTTTAGATTACATTTACAGTTGGGAATAGGGTTGGGATTAGGGTTAGGGGTGTGTCAGGGTTAGAGGTGTGGTTAGGGTTACCGTTGGAATTAGGGTTAGGGGTGTGTTTAGATTAGGGTTTCAGTTATAATTGGGGGGTTTCCACTGTTTCGGCACATCAGGGGCTCTCCAAACACGACATGGCGTCCGATCTCAATTCCAGCCAATTCTGCGTTGAAAAAGTAAAACAGTGCTCCTTCCCTTCCGAGCTCTCCTGTGTGCCCAAACAGGGGTTTACCCCAACATATGGGGTATCAGCGTACTCAGGACAAATTGGACAACAACTTTTGTGGACCAATTTCTCCTGTTACCCTTGGGAAAATACAAAACTGGGGGCTAAAAAATAATTTTTGTGGGAAAACAAAAAGATTTTTTATTTTCACGGCTCTGCGTTATAAACTGTAGTGAAACACTTGGGGGTTCAAAGTTCTCACAACACATCTAGATAAGTTCATTGAGGGGTCTAGTTTCCAATATGGGGTCACTTGTGGGGGGTTTCTACTGTTTAGGTACATTAGGGGCTCTGCAAACGCAATGTGACGCCTGCAGACCAATCCATCTAAGTCTGCATTCCAAATGATGCTCCTTCCCTTCCGAGCCCTCCCATGCGCCCAAACGGTGGTTCCCCCCCACATATCGGGTATCAGCGTACTCAGGACAAATTGGACAACAACTTTTGTGGACCAATTTCTCCTGTTACCCTTGGGAAAATACAAAACTGGGGGCTAAAAAATAATTTTTGTGGGAAAACAAAAAGATTTTTTATTTTCACGGCTCTGCGTTATAAACTGTAGTGAAACACTTAGGGGTTCAAAGTTCTCACAACACATCTAGATAAGTTCATTGAGGGGTCTAGTTTCCAATATGGGGTCACTTGTGGGGGGTTTCTACTGTTTAGGTACATTAGGGGCTCTGCAAACGCAATGTGACGCCTGCAGACCAATCCATCTAAGTCTGCATTCCAAATGATGCTCCTTCCCTTCCGAGCCCTCCCATGCGCTCAAACGGTGGTTCCCCCCCACATATCGGGTATCAGCGTACTCAGGACAAATTGGACAACAACATTTAGGGTCCAATTTCTCCTGCTAACCTTGGAAAAATACAAAACTGGGGGCTAAAATATAATTTTTGCGGAAAAAAAAATATTTTTTATTTGCATGGCTCTGCGTTATAAACTGTAGTGAAATACTTGGGGGTTCAAAGCTCTCACAACACATCAAGATGAGTTCCTTAGGGGGTCTACTTTCCAAAATGGTGTCACTTGTGGGGGGTTTCTACTGTTTAGGTACATTAGGGGCTCTGCAAACGCAATGTGACGCCTGCAGACCATTCCATCTAAGTCTGCATTCCAAATGGCGCTCCTTCCCTTCCGAACCCTCCCATGCGCCCAAACGGTGGTTCCCCCCCACATATGGGGTATCAGCGTACTCAGGACAAATTGGACAACAACTTTTGTGGTCCAATTTCTCCTCTTACCCTAGGGAAAATACAAAACTGGGGGCTAAAAAATAATTTTTGTGGGAAAAAAATTTTGTTTTATTTTTATGGCTCTGCATTATAAACTTCTGTGAAGCCCTTGGTGGGTCAAAGTGCTCACCACACATCCAGATAAGTTCCTTAGGGGGTCTACTTTCCAAAATGGTGTCACTTGTGGGGGGTTTCAATGTTTAGGCACATCAGTGGCTCTCCAAACGCAACATGGCGTCCCATCTCAATTCCTGTCAATTTTGCATTGAAAAGTCAAACGGCGCTCCTTCCCTTCCGAGCTCTCCCATGCACCCAAACAGTGGTTTACTGCCACATATGGGGTATCAGCGTACTCGGGACAAATTGGACAACAACTTTTGAGGTCCAATTTCTTCTCTTACCCTTGGAAAAATAAAAAATTGGGGGCAAAAATATAATTTTTGTGAAAAAATATGATTTTTTATTTTTACGGTTCTGCATTATAAACTTCTGTGAAGCACTTGGTGGGTCAAAGTGCTCACCACACCTCTAGATAAGTTCCTTAGGGGGTCTACTTTCCAAAATGGTGTCACTTGTGGGGGGTTTCAATGTTTAGGCACATCAGTGGCTCTCCAAACGCAACATGGCGTCCCATCTCAATTTCTGTCAATTTTGCATTGAAAAGTCAAACTGCGCTCCTTCCCTTCCGAGCTCTCCCATGCGCCCAAACAGTGGTTTACTGCCACATATGGGGTATCAGCGTACTCAGGACAAATTGGACAACAACTTTTGAGGTCCAATTTCTTCTCTTACCCTTGGAAAAATAAAAAATTGGGGGCAAAAATATAATTTTTGTGAAAAAATATGATTTTTTATTTTTACGGTTCTGCATTATAAACTTCTGTGAAGCACTTGGTGGGTCAAAGTGCTCACCACACATCCAGATAAGTTCCTTAGGGGGTCTACTTTCCAAAATGGTGTCACTTGTGGGGGGTTTCAATGTTTAGGCACATCAGTGGCTCTCCAAACGCAACATGGCGTCCCATCTCAATTCCTGTCAAGTTTGCATTGAAAAGTCAAATAGCGCTCCTTCCCTTCCGAGCTCTCCCATGCGCCCAAACAGTGGTTTACTGCCACATATGGGGTATCAGCGTACTCAGGACAAATTGGACAACAACTTTTTGGGTCCAATTTCTCTTGTTACCCTTGGTAAAATAAAACAAATTGGAGCTGAAGTAAATTTTTTGTGTAAAAAAGTTAAATGTTCATTTTTATTTAAACATTCCAAAAATTCCTATTAAACACCTGAAGGGTTAATAAACTTCTTGAATGTGGTTTTGAGCACCTTGAGGGGTGCAGTTTTTAGAATGGTGTCACACTTGGGCATTTTCTATCATATAGACCCCTCAAAATGACTTCAAATGAGACGTGGTCCCTAAAAAAAAATGGTGTTGTAAAAATGAGAAATTGCTGGTCAACTTTTAACCCTTATAACTCCCTAACAAAAAAAAAAATTGGTTCCAAAATTATGCTGATGTAAAGGAGACATGTGGGAAATGTTACTTATTAAGTATTTTGTGTGACATATCTCTGTGATTTAATTGCATAAAAATTCAAAGTTTGAAAATTGCGAAATTTTCAAAATTTTCGCCAAATTTCCGTTTTTTTCACAAATAAACGCAGGTACTATCAAAGAAATTTTACCACTATCATGAAGTACAATATGTCACGAGAAAACAATGTCAGAATCACCAGGATCCTTTGAAGCGTTTCGGAGTTATAACCTCATAAAGGGACAGTGGTCAGAATTGTAAAAATTGGCCTGGTCATTAACGTGCAAACCACCCTTGGGGGTAAAGGGGTTAAGGAAGAATTTATAAACCAAATAAAATGAAATGATTGTTTCAGGGAGAATTTAGAAAACAAATAAAAAAAAAATAGGCTTTCTATGGCCCACTGAGTGAGAGAGGACGCACACAGGAGTCAGGAGTGGCACACAAGCCCAGAGGCCAATATTTATCTCCCACTGATTGATTTAGTGATTTTTTCAGGTAGATTTTGGAACCCAAATCAAGCAAAAAAATTAATAGGCTTTCTATGGCCCACAATTGGAGAGAGAGAGATGGCACACCCAGGAGTCAAGACTGGCACACAAGCAAAAAGGGCAATATTAATCTCCCACTGATTTGATTTTTTTTTATTTTTTCAGGGAGACTTTAGAAAAAAAAAATACAAAAAAAATGATTTTTTCAGGAATAATTTAGAAACCAAATAAAATAAAATGATTTTTTCAGGGAGAATTTAGAAAACAAATAAAACAAAAAATAGGCTTTCTAGGGCCCACTGAGTGAGAGATGACGCACACAGGAGTCAGGAGTGGCACACAAGCCCAGAGGCCAATATTTATCTCCCACTGATTGATTTAGTGATTTTTTTCAGGTAGATTTTGGAACCCAAATCAAGCAAAAAAATAAATAGGCTTTCTATGGCCCACAATTGGAGAGAGAGAGAGAGATGGCACACCCAGGAGTCAAGACTGGCACACAAGCAGAAAGGGCAATATTAATCTCCCACTGATTTGATTTTTTTTTTTTTTTCAGGGAGACTTTAGAAAAAAAAATACAAAAAAATGAATTTTTCAGGAAGAATTTAGAAACCAAATAAAATGAAATGATTGTTTCAGGGAGAATTTAGAAAACAAATAAAAAAAAAATGGGCTTTCTATGGCCCACTGAGTGAGAGAGGACGCATACAGGAGTCAGGAGTGGCACACAAGCCCAGAGGCCAATATTTATCTCCCACTGATTGATTTAGTGATTTTTTCAGGTAGATTTTGGAACCCAAATCAAGCAAAAAAATTAATAGGCTTTCTATGGCCCACAATTGGAGAGAGAGAGATAGCACACCCAGGAGTCAAGACTGGCACACAAGCAGAAAGGGCAATATTAATCTCCCACTGATTTGATTTTTTTTTTTTTTTCAGGGAGACTTTAGAAAAAAAAAATACAAAAAAAATGATTTTTTCAGGAATAATTTAGAAACCAAATAAAATAAAATGATTTTTTCAGGGAGAATTTAGAAAACAAATAAAACAAAAAATAGGCTTTCTAGGCCCCACTGAGTGAGAGATGACGCACACAGGAGTCAGGAGTGGCACACAAGCCCAGAGGCCAATATTTATCTCCCACTGATTGATTTAGTGATTTTTTCAGGTAGATTTTGGAACCCAAATCAAGCAAAAAAATTAATAGGCTTTCTATGGCCCACAATTGGAGAGAGAGAGATGGCACACCCAGGAGTCAAGACTGGAACACAAGCAGAAAGGGCAATATTAATCTCCCACTGATTTGATTTTTTTTTTTTTTTTTCAGGGAGACTTTAGAAAAAAAAAATACAAAAAAATGAATTTTTCAGGAAGAATTTAGAAACAAAATAAAATAAAATGATTGTTTCAGGGAGAATTTAGAAAACAAATAAAAAAAAATAGGCTTTGTAGGGCCCACTGAGTGAGAGAGGACGCACACAGGAGTCAGGAGTGGCACACAAGCCCAGAGGCCAATATTTTTCTCCCACTGATTGATGTAGTGATTTTTTCAGGTAGATTTTGGAACCCAAATCAAGCAAAAAAATAAATAGGCTTTCTATGGCCCACTGAGTGAGAGATGACACAGACAGGGATGGCACTCTAGCAGAAATGCCAATCTTAATCTCCCACAAAAAAAAAAAAGGAACTGTCCTTCAATTACTATCTCCCTGCAGTAATCTCAGCCAGTTATGGCAGGCAGCAATATGGAGTGGACTGATGCACAAATTAAATAAAAAGTGTGGACAAACAAACAAGATAGCTGTGCAGAAAGGAAGGAACAAGAGGATTTGTGCTTTGAAAAAAGCAGTTGGTTTGCACAGCGGCGTACACACAGCAATGCAGCTATCAGGGAGCCTTCTAGGGCAGCCCAATGAGCTACAGCGCTGAGGAAAGAAAAAAAAAATGTAGCTTCCACTGTCCCTGCACACCGAAGGTGGTGTTGGGCTGTGGAAATCGCTACAGCATAAGCGGTTTGGTGGGTAATGGACCCTGCCTAACGCTATCCCTGCTTCTGACGAAGCGGCAGCAACCTCTCCCTAAGCTCAGATCAGCAGCAGTAACATGGCGGTCGGCGGGAACGCCCCTTTATAGCCCCTGTGACGCCGCAGACAGCAAGCCAATCACTGCAATGCCCTTCTCTAAGATGGTGGGGACCAGGACCTATGTCATCACGCTGCCCACACTCTGCGTTTACCTTCATTGGCTGAGAAATGGCGCTTTTCGCGTCATTGAAACGCGACTTTGGCGCGAAAGTCGCGTACCGCATGGCCGACCTCGCACAGGGGTCGGATCGGGTTTCATGAAACCCGACTTTGCCAAAAGTCGGCGACTTTTGAAAATGAACGACCCGTTTCGCTCAACCCTACTTACGAGGATTCGTCTCAGGGTCTGTCATTTTTTGTCCCAAGAAAATTAAATTTTTCTGGCTTTTTTTGTGGTAAAATGGCAGACACAAGAACAGTAACTTAGCAGTCAAGGGGGGGTCTGACGTCAGATCCATTTCCTGAATTATTTCCATTTTCGTTTGCCTATAACAGAGCAAAAAAAAATTTAATGCTGGTGTGGACTTAGCCTTGTTTTTAAGATCACAATGTACTTATAGAATTCTAAGTTAGTAAGTATAGTTAAACCAATCAAAATGGTCCTCTTGATCAGTGGTCCCATTGGGCAGTGGTCTTCTGGAGCTGTAGTCTTGTTGAGCGGTGGTCCTCTTGAGTAGTGTTCTTCTGTAGCCTTGGTTCTCTTTAGCAGTGGTCCTCTGGAGCCTTGATCCTCTTAAACAGTGGTTTTCTGGTGCCTTGTTCCTCTTCAGCAGTGGTTCTCTGGAGCAGTGGTCTTCTGGAGTAGTGATCCTCTTGAGCATTGGTCTTGTGAAGCAGTGGTCTTCTGGAGCCCTGTGTTGTGAATTCTGCTCTTGGGTTCCCTCCAGTGGTGGTAGGTGGGAATGCAGTTGTCTTTGAGTCACAGTCCTGGCCAGGTGTATCTGCTAATTGCTGTTCTGACTGGGATATTTAAGTGTGCAGGATTCATTAGCCCTTTCCAGTTGTCAATGTTTCTTTGGAAGTATTGGATCTCTGCCTGGCCTCACCTGCTTAGCTGCCAGTTCAGCAAAGATAAGTGTCTGTTTCTTTTTCTGAAGCACACTTGCTGTGTGCTTATTTTCAGTGCTGATCTTTTGTTTCTATTTGTCCAGCTTAGACTGTGTCAGTTGTTTTTCTCAGTCTGGTTGGATTCTCTGGAGTTGCAGTTATACTCTCCACATCTTTAGTTAGGTGGTGGAGTTTTGTATTTTCTGCTGTGGATATTTTTGTAGTATTTTTATGCTGACCGCTTAGTATCCTGTCCTGTCCCTTTCTATTTAGCTAGAAGTGGCCTCCTTTGCTAAGCCTGTTTTCTGCCTGCGTGTGTCTTTTCCTCTCCAACTCACAGTCATTATCTGTGGGGGGCTGCCTATCCTTTGGGGGTCTACTCTGAGGCAAGATAGTTTTCCTATTTCCGATTAAAAACATTTAAACTCGAATATCAAGATCTTGATATTCGATTTTAAATGTTTTTAATCTGTTTTTGAGGTGTTTAATAAAGGTGTTTTGTTATATGGAATTATAAACTGTCTTTATATTTAGGGTAGTGCATACCAGTTTAGTCTACTCTTTCTCTCTTCTCTTGCCATGTTCTCACATGTAGACTAGGTATTGCACCCCTTTATGGTTACTGTGACATAATATATTGGTGCGCCCCTTTCTATCCTTACTCTAGTTTTCCTATTTCCATCTTTAGGGGTATTTAGTTCTCCGGCTGTGTCGAGGTGTCTAGGTTTTGTTAGGCACACCCCACGGCTACTTCTAGTTGCGGTGTTAAGATCAGGGTTTGCGGTCGGTATAGTTACCACTTACTCCAGAGAAAGTTTTCATGCTGCTCCAAGACCACCTGATCATAACAGTACAACTGGCCAACAATGAGTTAAATGCATCTCAGAAGAAGGGAGGAAAGGTCTTGAGCCATTTTTTTTTCATCAGTCTGTTTTGTCTTCTCCTCCCTCTTTATCTCTGGGTGACTGAAGAGCCTTGTGCTAGCATGAATGTTCAGGAATTACCGTAGCTTCTCGTGTAGACCAGCTTGCTGCTAGTATACAGGGTATTTCTGATTACATTGTTCAGACTCCTGCTTTAGAACCGAAGATTCCTACTCCTGATTTGTTTTTTTTGGTGACAGGTCCAAATTTTTGAGTTTTAAAAACAACTGTAAACTGTTTTTTGCTCTGAGACCTCGATCCTCTGGTGATTCCATTCAACAAGTTAAAATCATCATCTCCCTGCTGCGTGGTGATCCACAGGATTGGACATTTTCCCTGGAATCTGGGGATCCTGCTTTGCTTAATGTAGACTCCTTCTTTCAGGCATTAGGATTACTGTATGATGAACCTAATTCGGTGGATCAAGCTGAGAAGACCTTGTTGGCCCTGTCTCAGGGGCAAGAGGCGGCTGAATTGTATTGTCAGAAATTCAGAACATGGTCTGTGTTGACTACATGGAATAATGATGCTTTGGCGGCAATTTTCAGAAAGGGTCTTTCTGAATCTGTTAAAGATGTTATGGTGGGGTTTCCCACACCCTCCAATCTGAGTGATTCTATGTCTCTGGCCATTGAGATTGACCGGCGCTGGCGGGAGCGCAGAACTTTGCGCGCTGTGGCGTTATCCTCAGAGCAAATTCCTGAGCCTATGCAGTGTGATAGGATTCTGTCTAAAACAGAACGACAAGGTTTCAGACGTCTCAATAGGTTGTGTTATTATTGTGGCGACGCTTCCCATGTCATTTCTGTCTGCCCTAAGCGGACAAAGAGGATCGCCATTTCATTTCCCATCAGTACTGTAATACCTAAATTTCTGTTATCTGTGTCCTTGATCTGTTCATTGTCATCATTTTCTGTCATGGCGTTTGTGGATTCAGGCGCCGCCTTGAACTTAATGGACTTTGACTTTGCTAGGCGTTGTGGTTTCCCCTTGCAGCCTTTGCAGGACCCTATTCCTTTAAGGGGCATTGATGCTACACCCTTGGCTAAAAATAAGCCCCAGTTTTGGACACAGGTGACCATGCGCATGGCGCCAGCCCATCAGGAAGATTGTCGATTTCTGGTGTTGCATAATTTGCATGATGCTATCGTGCTGGGTTTTCCCTGGTTACAGGTACATAATCCTGTTTTGGATTGGAAGTCCATGTCTGACTAGTTGGGGTTGTCAGGGGGTTCATAATGATGTTCCTCTGATGTCTATCGCCCCTTCTTCCTCTTCTGAAGTTCCGGAGTTTTTGTCTGATTTTCAGGATGTGTTCGATGAGCCCAAGTCCAGTTTCCTTCCACCGCACAGGGACTGCGATTGTGCTATTGACTTGATTCCAGGCTGTAAGTTTCCTAAGGGCCGACTTTTCAACCGGTCTGTACCTGAACATGCCGCCATGCGGAGCTATATTAAGGAGTCTTTGGAGAAAGGGCATATTCGGCCATCTTCTTCACCGTTGGGAGCGGGGTTCTTTTTTGTTGCTAAAAAAGAGGTTCCTTAACCCCTTAAGCCCCGAGGGTGGGTTGCACGTTAATGACCGGGCCAATTTTTACAATTCTGACCACTGTCCCTTTATGAGGTTATAACTCTGGAACGCTTCAACGGATTCCAGTGATTCTGACATTGTATTCTCGGGACATATTGTACTTCATGATAGTGGTAAAAATTCTTTGATAGTACCTGCGTTTGTTTGTGAAAAAAACGGAAATTTGGCGAAAATTATGAAAATTTCGCAATTTTCCAAGTTTGAATTTTTATGCAATTAAATCACAGAGATATATCACACAAAATACTTAATAAGTAACATTTCCCACATGTTTACTTTACATCAGCACAATTTTGGAACCAAATTTTTTTTTTGTTAGGGAGTTATAAGGGTTAAAAGTTGACCAGCAATTTCTGATTTTTACAACACCATTTTTTTAGGGACCACATCTCATTTGAAGTCATTTTGAGGGGTCTATATGATAGAAAATAACCAAGTGTGACACCATTCTAAAAACTGCACCCCTCAAGGTGCTCAAAACCATATTCAAGAAGTTTATTAACCCTTCTGGTGCTTCACAGGAATTTTTGGAATGTTTAAATAAAAATGAACATTTAACTTTTTTTTACAAAAAATTTACTTCAGCTCCAATTTGTTTTATTTTACCAAGGGTAACAGGAGAAAATGGACCACAAAAGTTGTTGTACAATTTGTCCTGAGTACGCTGGTACCCCATATGTGGGGGTAAACCACTGTTTGGGTGAATGGGAGAGCTCGGAAGGGAAGGAGCGCCGTTTGACTTTTCAATGCAAAATTGACAGGAATTGAGATGGGACACCATGTTGCGTTTGGAGAGCCACTGATGTGCCTAAACATTGAAACCCCCCACAAGTGACACCATTTTGGAAAGTAGACCCCCTAAGGAACTTATCTAGAGGTGTGGTGAGCACTTTGACCCACCAAGTGCTTCACAGAAGTTTATAATGCAGAACTGTAAAAATAAAAAATCATATTTTTTCACAAAAATTATCTTTTCGCCCCCAATTTTTTATTTTCTCAAGGGTAAGAGAAGAAATTGGACCCCAAAAGTTGTTGTACAATTTGTCCTGAGTACGCTGATGCCCCATATGTGGGGGTAAACCACTGTTTGGGCGAATGGGAGAGCTCGGAAGGGAAGGAGCGCCGTTTGACTTTTCAATGCAAAATTGACAGGAATTGAGATGGGACACCATGTTGCGTTTGGAGAGCCACTGATGTGCCTAAACATTGAAACCCCCCACAAGTGACACCATTTTGGAAAGTAGACCCCCTAAGGAATTTATCTAGATGTGTTTTGAGCGCTTTGACCCACCAAGGGCTTCACAGAAGTTTATAATGCAGAGCCGTAAAAATAAAACAAAAATTTTTTCCCACAAAAATTATTTTTTAGCCCCCAGTTTTGTATTTTCCTGAGGGTAAGAGGAGCAATTCGACCCCAAAAGTTGTTGTCCAATTTGTCCTGAGTGCGCTGATACCCCATATGTGGGGGGGAACCACTGTTTGGGCGCATGGGAGGGCTCGGAAGGGAAGGAGCGCCATTTGGAATGCAGACTTAGATGGAATGGTCTGCAGGTGTCACATTGCGTTTGCAGAGCCCCTAATGTACCTAAACAGTAGAAACCCCCAACAAGTGACCCCATATTGGAAACTAGACCCCCCAGGGAACTCATCTAGATGTGTTGTGAGAATTTTGAACCCCCAAGTGTTTCACTACAGTTTATGACGCAGAGCCTTGAAAATAAAAAATCTTTTTTTTCCCACAAAAAATATTTTTTAGCCCCCAGTTTTGTATTTTTCCAAGGGTAACAGGAGAAATTGGACGTCAAAAGTTGTTGTCCTATTTGTCCTGAGTACGCTGATACCCCATATGTTGGGGTAAACCCCTATTTGGGCACACGGGAGAGCTCGGAAGGGAAGGAGCACTGTTTTACTTTTTCAACGCAGAATTGGCTGGAATTGAGATCGGACGCCATGTCGCGTTTGGAGAGCCCCTGATGTGCCTAAACAGTGGAAACCCCTCAATTATAACTGAAACCCTAATCCAAACACACCCCTAACCCTAATCCCGACAGTAACCCTAACCACACCTCTAACCCTGACACACCCCTAACCCTAATCCCAACCCTATTCCCAACTGTAAATGTAATCTAAACCCTAACCATAACTTTAGCCCTAACCCTAACCCTAACTTTAGCCCCAACCCTAACTGTGGCCCCAACCCTAACTTTGGCCCCAACCCTAATCCTAGCCCTAACCCTAGCCCTAACTCTAATGGGAAAATGGAAATAAATACATTTTTTAAATTTTTCCCTAACTAAGGGGGTGATGAAGGGGGGTTTGATTTACTTTTATAGCGGGTTTTTTAGCGGATTTTTATGATTGGCAGCCGTCACACACTGAAAGACGCTTTTTATTGCAAAAAAATTTTTTTTGCGTTACCACATTTTGAGAGCTATAATTTTTCCATATTTTGGTCCACAGAGTCATGTGAGGTCTTGTTTTTTTGCGGGACGAGTTGACGTTTTTATTAGTAACATTTTCGGGCGCGTGACATTTTTAGATCGCTTTTTATTACGATTTTTGTGAGGCAGAATGACCAAAAACCAGCTATTCATGAATTTCTTTTGGGGGAGGCGTCTATACCGTTCCGCGTTTGGTAAAATTGATAAAGCAGTTTTATTCTTCGGGTCAGTACGATTACAGCGATACCTCATTTAAATCATTTTTTTATGTTTTGGCGCTTTTATACGATAAAAACTATTTTATAGAAAAAATAATTATTTTTGCATCGCTTTATTCTCAGGACTATAACTTTTTTATTTTTTCGCTGATGATGCTGCATGGTGGCTCGTTTTTTGCGGGACAAGATGACGCTTTCAGCGGTACCATGGTTATTTATATCTGTCTTTTTGATCGAGTGTTATTCCACTTTTTGTTCGGCGGTATGATAATAAAGCGTTGTTTTTTGCCTCGTTTTTTTTTTTTTCTTACGGTGTTAACTGAAGGGGTTAACTAGTGGGTCAGTTTTATAGGTTGGGTCGTTACGGATGCGGCGATACTAAATATGTGTACTTTTATTGTTTGTTTTTTATTATTTAGATAAAGAAATGTATTTATGGGAATAATATATATATTTTTTTCATTATTTAGGAATATTTTTTTTTTATTTTTTTTTTACACATTTGGAAAAAAATTTTTTTACTTTGTCCCGGGGGGGACAATACAGATCGGTGATCTGCCAGTTTGCACAGCACTCTGACAGATCACCGATCTGTCAAACAGCGCTGCAGCGTTACCAAATGCCTGCTCTGAGCAGGCACTTGGTAAGGCACCTCCCTCCCTGCAGGACCCGGATCCGCGGCCATCTTGGATCCGGGTCCAGCAAGGAGGAAGGAGGTAGGAGACCCTCGCAGCAACGCGATCAAATCGCGTTGCTGCAGGGAAGCACCGCGCAGGGATCCAAGGCCCGGATCCAAGGTGGCCGCGGATCCGGGTCCTGCAGGGAGGGAGGTGGCTTCACAGAGCCTGCTCAGAGCAGACACTGTGAAGCCTGCAGTGCTGCATTGTCAGATCGGTGATCTGACAGAGTGCTGTGCACACTGTCAGATCACCGATCTGTGATGTCCCCCCTGGGACAAAATAAAAAAGTTTAAAAAAAAATTTCCAAATGTGTAAAAAAAAAAATAAAAAAAAATATTCCTAAATAATGAAAAAAAAAAAAAATTATTCCCATAAATACATTTCTTCATCTAAATAAAAAAAGAACCAATAAAAGTACACATATTTAGTATCGCCGCGTCCGTAACGACCCAACCTATAAAACTGGCCCACTAGTTAACCCCTTCAGTAAACACAGTAAGAAAAAAAAAAACAAGGCAAAAAACAACACTTTATTATCATACCGCCGAACAAAAAGTGGAATAACACGCGATCAAAAAGACAGATATAAATAACCATGGTACCGCTGAAAACGTCATCTTGTCCCGCAAAAACGAGCCGCCATACAGCATCATCAGCAAAAAAGTAAAAAAGTTATAGTCCTGAGAATAAAACGATGCAAAAATAATTATTTTTTCTGTAAAATAGTTTTTATCGTATAAAAGCGCCAAAACATAAAAAAATGATATAAATGAGCTGTCGCTGTAATCGTACTGACCCGATGAATAAAACTGCTTTATCCATTTTACCAAACGCGGAACGGTATAAACGCCTCCCCCAAAAGAAATTCATGAATAGCTGGTTTTTGGTCATTCTGCCTCACAAAAATCATAATAAAAAGCGATCAAAAAATGTCACGTGCCCGAAAATGTTACCAATAAAAACGTCAACTCGTCCCGCAAAAAACAAGACCTCACATGACTCTATGGACCAAAATATGGAAAAATTATAGCTCTCAAAATGTGGTAACGCAAAAAATATTTTTTGCAATAAAAAGCGTCTTTCAGTGTGTGACGGATGCCAATCATAAAAATCCGCTAAAAAACCCGCTATAAAAGTAAATCAAACCCTCCTTCATCACCCCCTTAGTTAGGGAAAAATTAAAAAAATGTATTTATTTCCATTTTCCCATTAGGGCTAGGGTTAGGGTTAGGGTTAGGGTTGGGGCTACAGTTAGGGTTGGGGCTAAAGTTAGGGTTAGGGTTTAGATTACATTTACCGTTGGGAATAGGGTTGGGATTAGGGTTAGGGGTGTGTCAGGGTTAGAGGTGTGGTTAGGGTTACTGTTGGAATTAGGGTTAGGGATGTGTTTGGATTAGGGTTTCAGTTATAATTGGGGGGTTTCCACTGTTTAGGCACATCAGGGCTCTCCAAACACGACATGGCGTCCGATCTCAATTCCAGCCAATTCTGCGTTGAAAAAGTAAAACAGTGCTCCTTCCCTTCAGAGCTCTCCCGTGTGCCCAAACGGGTTTACCCCAACATATGGGGTATCAGCGTACTCAGGACAAATAGGACAACAACTTTTGAGGTCCAATTTCTCCTGTTACCTTTGGGAAAATACAAAACTGGGGGCTAAAAAAATAATTTTTGTGGGAAAAAAAAAGATTTTTTATTTTCACGGCTCTGCGTTACAAACTGTAGTGAAACACTTGGGGGTTCAAAGCTCTAACAGCACATCTAGATGAGTTCCTTAGGGTGTCTAGTTTTCAAAATGGTGTCACTTGTGGGGGGTTTCTACTGTTTAGGTACATTAGGGGCTCTGCAAACGCAATGTGACACCTGCAGACCATTCCATCTAAGTCTGCATTCCAAATGGAGCTCCTTCCCTTCCGAGCCCTCCCATGCGCCCAAACAGTGGTTCCCCCCCACTTATGGGGTATCAGCGCACTCAGGACAAATTGGGAAACAAATTTTGGGGTCCAATTTCTCCTGTTACCCTCGGGAAAATACAAAACTGGGGGCTAAAAAAATAATTTTTGTGGGAAAAAATTTTTGTTTTATTTTTACGGCTCTGCATTATAAACTTCTGTGAAGCCCTTGGTGGGTCAAAGCGCTCAAAACACATCTAGATAAGTTCCTTAGGGGGTCTACTTTCCAAAATGGTGTCACTTGTGGGGGGTTTCAATGTTTAGGCACATCAGTGGCTCTCCAAACGCAACATGGCGTCCCATCTCAATTCCTGTCAATTTTGCTTTGAAAAGTCAAACGGCGCTCCTTCCCTTCTGAGCTCTCCCATGCGCCCAAACAGTAGTTTACCCCCACATATGGGGTATCGGCGTACTCAGGACAAATTGTACAACAACTTTTGGGGTCCAATCTCTTCTGTTACCCTTGGAAAAATAAAACATTGGGGGCGAAAAGATAATTTTTGTGAAAAAATATTATTTTTTATTTTTACGGTTCTGCATTATAAACTTCTGTGAAGCACTTGGTGGGTCAAAGTGCTCACCACACCTCTAGATAAGTTCCTTAGGGGGTCTACTTTCCAAAATGGTGTCACTTGTGGGGGGTTTCAATGTTTAGGCACATCAGGGGCTCTCCAAACGCAACATGGTGTCCCATCTTGATTCCAGTCAATTTTGCATTGAAAAGTCAAATGGCGCTCCTTCGCTTCCGAGCTCTGCCATGCGCCCAAACAGTGGTTTACCCCCACATATGGGGTATCGGTGTACTCAGGACAAATTGTACAACAACTTTTGGGGTCCATTTTCTCCTGTTACCCTTGGTAAAATAAAACAAATTGGAGCTGAAATAAAGTTTGTGTGAAAAAATGTTAAATGTTCATTTTTATTTAAACATTCCAAAAATTCCTGTGAAGCACCAGAAGGGTTAATAAACTTCTTGAATATGGTTTTGAGCACCATGAGGGGTGCAGTTTTTAGAATGGTGTCACACTTGGTTATTTTCTATCATATAGACCCCTCAAAATGACTTCAAATGAGATGTGGTCCCTAAAAAAAAATGGTGTCGTAAAAATGAGAAATTGCTGGTCAACTTTTAACCCTTATAACTCCCTAACAAAAAAAATTTAGGTTCCAAAATTGTGCTGATGTAAAGTAGACATGTGGGAAATGTTACTTATTAAGTATTTTGTGTGACATAGCTCTGTAATTTAAGTGCATAAAAATTCAAAGTTGGAAAATTGCGAAATTTTCATAATTTTCACCAAATTTCCGTTTTTTTCACAAATAAACGCAGGTAATATCAAAGAATTTTTACCATTGTCATGAAGTACAATATGTCCCGAGAAAACAATGTCAGAATCACTGGAATCCGTTGAAGCGTTCCAGAGTTATAACCTCATAAAGGGACAGTGGTCAGAATTGTAAAAATTGGCCCGGTCATTAACGTGCAAACCACCCTTGGGGGTAAAGGGGTTAATGAAACCGTGTGCCTTCTTTTCTCATAAGTTTTCGCCTGCTGAACGCAATTATGATGTCGGCAATCGGGAGTTGTTGGCCATGAAGTGGGCGTTTGAGGAGTGGCGACATTGGCTTGAGGGAGCTAAGCACCGTATTGTGGTCTTGACCGATCATAAGAATCTGATTTACCTCGAGTCTGCCAAACGGTTGAATCCTAGACAGGCTCGATGGTCCTTGTTTTTTTCTCGTTTTGATTTTGTGGTCTTGTAACTTCCGGGTTCTAAGAATATTAAGGCTGATGCCCTCTCAAGGAGTTTTTTGCCTGATTCTCCTGAGGTCTTAGAGCCGGTCGGTATTCTGAAAGAGGGGGTGGTCCTTTCTGCCATTTCCCCTGATTTATGACGGGTTCTTCATTAATTTCAGGCTGACAAACCTGACCGCTGTCCTGTGGGGAAACTGTTTGTTCCTGACAGATGGACTAGTAGAGTGATTTCTGATGTTCACTGTTCCGTGTTGGCTGGTCATCCTGGCATTTTTGGTACCAGAGATTTGGTTGGTAGGTCCTTTTGGTGGCCTTCTTTGTCGCGTGATGTGTGTTCTTTTGTGCAGTCCTGTGGGACTTGTGCGCGGGCCAAGCTTTGTTGCTCCCGTGCTAGTGGGTTGCTTTTGCCATTGCCTGTCCCTGAGAGGCCCTGGACGCATATTTCTATGGATTTTATTTCCAATCTTCCTGTTTCCCAGAGGATGTCGGTTATCTGGGTTGTTTGTGACCGATTCTCTAAGATGGTTCATTTGGTGCCTTTGCCTAAATTGCCTTCTTCTTCTGATTTGGTTCCGTTGTTTTTTCAGCATGTGGTCCGTTTGCATGGTATTCCGGAGACTATTGTGTCCGACAGAGGTTCCCAGTTTGTTTCTAGGTTTTGGCGGGCCTTTTGTGCAAAGCTGGGCATTGATTTGTCTTTTTCTTCTGCATTTCATCCTCAGACAAACGGCCAGATCGAGCGAACTAATCAGACTTTGGAGACTTATTTGAGATGCTTTGTGTCTGCTGATCAGGATGATTGGGTGGCTTTTTTGCCATTGGCCGAGATTGCCCTTAATAATCGGGCTAGTTCGGCTACTTTGGTTTCGCCTTTCTTCTGTAATTTTGGTTTTCATCCTCGTTTTTCTTCTGGGCAGGTTGAGCCCTCTGACTGTCCTGGTGTGGATTCTGTGGTTGACAGGTTGCAGCAGATTTGGGCTCATGTGGTGGACAATTTGGTGTTGTCTCAGGAGGAGGCTCGAGGCTCAACATTTTGCTAACCGTCGTCGGTGTGTTGGTTCCCGGCTTTGGGTTGGGGATCTGGTCTGGTTGCCTTCCCGTCACGTTCCTATGAAGGTTTCTTCCCCTAAGTTTAAGCCTCGGTTTATTGGTCCTTATAGGATTTCTGAGATTATTAATCCGGTGTCTTTTTGACTGGCGCTTCCGGCCTCTTTTGCTATCCATAATGTCTTCCATAGATCTTTGTTGCGGAAATATGTGGAGCCCGTTGTTCCCTCTGTTGATCCTCCGGCCCCTGTGTTGGTTGATGGGGAGTTGGAATATGTTGTTGAGAAGATTTTGGATTCCCGTTTTTTGAGTCGGAAGCTTCAGTACCTTGTCAAATGGAAGGGTTATGGCCAGGAGGATAATTCTTTGGTTTTTGCCTCTGATGTCCATGCTGCTGATTTGGTCCGTGCCTTCCATCTGACTCATCCTGATCGTCCTGGAGGTCCTGGTGAGGGTTCGGTGACCCCTCCTCAAGGGGGGGGTACTGTTGTGAATTCTGCTCTTGGGTTCCCTCCAGTGGTGTTAGGTGGGAATGCAGTTGTCTCTGAGTCACAGTCCTGGCCAGGTGTATCTGCTAATTGCTGTTCTGACTGGGATATTTAAGTGTGCAGGATTCATTAGCCCTTTCCAGTTGTCAATGTTTCTTTGGAAGTATTGGATCTCTGCCTGGCCTCACCTGCTTAGCTGCCAGTTCAGCAAAGATAAGTGTCTGTTTCTTTTTCTGAAGCACACTTGCTGTGTGCTTATTTTCAGTGCTGATCGTTTGTTTCTATTTGTCCAGCTTAGACTGTGTCAGTTGTTTTTCTCAGTCTGGTTGGATTCTCTGGAGTTGCAGTTATACTCTCCACATCTTTAGTTAGGTGGTGGAGTTTTGTATTTTCTGCTGTGGATATTTTTGTAGTATTTTTATGCTGACTGCTTAGTATCCTGTCCTGTCCCTTTCTATTTAGCTAGAAGTGGCCTCCTTTGCTAAGCCTGTTTTCTGCCTGCGTGTGTCTTTTCCTCTCCAACTCACAGTCATTATTTGTGGGGGGCTGCCTATCCTTTGGGGGTCTACTCTGAGGCAAGATAGTTTTCCTATTTCCATCTTTAGGGGTATTTAGTTCTCCGGCTGTGTCGAGGTGTCTAGGTTTTGTTAGGCACACCCCACGGCTACTTCTAGTTGCGGTGTTAAGATCAGGGTTTGCGGTCGGTATAGTTACCACCTACTCCAGAGAAAGTTTTCATGCTGCTCCAAGACCACCTGATCATAACACCCTGTCTCTCTTGAGTGGTCTTGTGGAGCAGTGTTCTTCTGGAGTCTTGGTTCTCTTGAGCAGTGGTCTTGTGGAGCGGTGGTCCTCTTGAGCAGTGGTCTTCTGGAGCCTTGGTTCTCTTGAGCAGTGGTTTTGTGGAGCAGTGGTCCTCTTGAGTTTTAGTCTTGTGGAGCGGTGGTCCTCTTGAGCACTGGTCCTCTGGAGCCTTGGTTCTCTCAAGCAGTGGTCTTCTGGAGCCTTGGTCCTCTTGAGCAGTGGTCCTCTTGAGCGGTGTCCTCTGGAACCTTGGTCCTCTTCAGCAGTGGTCTTCTACTGCAGTGGTTCTCTTGAGCAGTGGTCTTCTGGAGCCTTGGTTCTCTTGGGCAGTGGTCCTCTTGAGCGGTGTCCTCTGGAACCTTGGACCTCTTCAGTGGTGGTCTTCTACAGCAGTGGTTCTCTTGAGCAGTGGTCTTATGGATCAGTCATCTTGAGCAGTGGTCCTCTGGAGCCTTGGTCCTCTTCAGCAGTGGTCTTCTACAGCAGTGGTTCTCTTGAGTAGTGGTCTTCTGGAGCCGTGGTCCTCTTGAGCATTGGTCTTGTGAAGCAGTGGTCCTCTTGAGCAGTGATCTTGTGAAGCAGTGGTCCTCTAGAGCAGTGGTCTTCTGGAGCATGTTATTTAAAAAAACACCTTTATACTCCCCTTATGCCCATTCCATTGAATCCTTCATCTCTTGTAGTCAAATAAAAATAAAAAACAATGTCCCTCACCTTTTCGTCGTTCTGTCTCACGCCGTAATCCATGTCTCTGGGATAAACAGTTTTCAACATGGACGGTGCTGAGATGCGACTGTCCAGTTTGAGAACCACTAGTGAATGTGCTGCTGCGAGCGCAGCTTCAGTGACTAGCGGTGACGTCATTGAGGTTACTGACAGTCACTGAGGCTGCATTCCCAGCCGGGCTGAACTGCGCAGACCTCGGCGAAATCCCCGCTAGCACAGTGAGGAAAAGTCTCAAGGTGCAGAGGTGAGTTCAGCGGGAGAATTTCACTGTCATGAATTTGAACTGCAGTGAACCTCTGAGACTTTTTCTCACTGTGCTAGCGGGGATCTCACCGAAGTGACAGTGTGGGAACCGCAGCTGTCTGATCGGCGGTGATGATTTTACTGCCAATCAGAAGCGGTGTTTGCCATGCAGTCATGCACATGACAGCGCAACAGACACCCAGTGTTCAGGGGTCCGAACCAGAATAGTAACACGGAAGTCCGTGTTCGGTGTCTGGTAAGGACGCCGAACTTTACTTGTTTGTGTTTTCCCATCTCTAGGAAAGAACATGCCTACAACAGTGAACATTTGATTTTCTTTTCATTGTGAAGCAGTCAACTAACAGTACAAAATGACATAAAACTTCAGAGTGCATAACTATTCAACCCCTAAAGTCAGTACTGTGTAGAGCCTGCTTTTGCGGCAATTACAGCCTCAAGTGGCTGTGGATAAGTCTCTGAGATTTCCACATTTTTATACTGGGATTTTTACCCATTCCCCAAGGCAAAACTGTTCCACCTCCTTCAGGTTAGAGGGTTTCCTCTGATGAACAGCAATCTTCAAGTCTGACCACAGATTCTCAGTTAGATTAAGGTGGGGGCTTTGACTAGGCCACTCCAAAACATATACACATTTCCCCTTAAACCACTTGAGTTTTTTGGAAGGTGAATGCTTGTCAAGTCTCAAATCACTAACACTGAAAAAGGTTTTGATCAAGAATATCCCTGTATTTCGCACCATCCATCTTCCCCTCGACTCAGACTATTTTCACTTTCCCTGTTGTTGAAAAACATCCCACAACATGATGCTGCCACTGCCATATTTCACTGTGGGGATGGTGTTCTAGACGTGATGAACTGTGTTGATTTGATATAGCATTTACCTTGGTGGCAAAAAAGACTTTTATTGGGCAGCCCTCTTTTGGCAGGTTTGTTGTGGGACCATGTTATTTCCATTTGATGATAATGGATATGATGGTGCTCCAGAGGATCATCAGAGACTGGGATTTTTTTTATAACCCAGCCCTGACTTGTAGTTCTCAACAACTTTGTCCATGATTTGTTTGGAGAGATCCTTGGTCTCCATGGTGGCTTTGGTTAGCGGTGCCTCTTGCTTAATGGTGTTGCAGCCTCTGTGGCCTTTCAGAAAAGGTAAAGTGTATAAACTGACAGACATGTGACACTTAGATTACACACAGGTGGACTTCCTTTCACTAACCATGTGACTTATGAAGGTAATAGCTTGCACCAGAAATTTTTCGGGGGTTCATTGCAAAAGGTGTGAATACATATGCACATGCCAATTTTTAGTTATTTGATCTCATAAATTAAATTTTTGCCTATATTGTTCTCACTTCTCTTCAGAAACTTAGACTACTCAGTGCTGATGCATCACACACAAATCGGATTACAAAAATATTTAACCCCTCTCAGACCTCAGACGTACTATTCCTTCCATGTGACTTGGGACTTAATTTCCATGGATGGAATAGTACATCATTAGCGATTGGCCGCGTACACGGGGAATGCGGCCAATTGTGGCTGGGTGTCAGCCGATTCTCACAGCTGACACCTTGCACTAAGTGCCAGGAGCGGTTACGGACCTGGAATACTGCGATCGAACACGATTGCAGCATTCCGGGAGCAGGCAGAGGTCTAACAGCCCCTCTGCCTTTGGATCGGAGACCCCGTGGCATGACACGGGGTCCCGATTGCTCTCATGGTAACCCGATGTCATGATGACATCCGGGTCTCCAGAGCTGAGAGACTTCCTATCATGCGAAGTGCATGTCAGGAAGTCTCTCGGGTCAGTGCGCTGACAGTTTCTATAGCATGCAGATGCTGCTTCATCTATATGCTATAGAAGCGATGAGCCTGCAAAAAATGAGTGTCCCATAGTGGGGCAAAGTGTAAAACTTTGAATGAAGTGAAATTTTTTTTTTAAATAATTGTAAAAATATAAAAAAAAATAATAATAATAATAAAAATCAATATTTATTCTACCATTAAATCAATATTTGAATTAAAGAAAATCTAAATAAAAGTACACATATTTTGTATTTCCACGTCCATAATGACTTGACCTATAAAACTGTCCCACTAGTTAACCCCTTTGGTGAACACCATTTAAAAAAAAAGGCAAAAAATAACACTGGTCAACGCAGTTTTTCTGGCAAAAGGTTTTAAAACATATTTTAAGTCCATTTTGGCTGCTGATTACGAATATGAACTCCGTTTTTGGCTATCATACATCAGGATTTCGACATATTTTCAATTTTTGATGAAAATTACTCCTAATGTTTTATGATAAAAACACATGATTTTCGGTACTACATTTTGTATATGTTTAATCTAGGACTAACAAAGATTACAAGTCTATGTACAGCAAATCAAATATACTTACAGAATTAAACTACAAAATATAAAAACACATATATATGGCACACAGATGAATGACAAATGGCAGTTATTTGAACTTTCTTCTCTTGGCTGATCTGTGATGTACAGCTTCTGGGTTGTCTCTCATCAAGCTCCAGCAATAGTCAGCAATAGTCAGCCATCATACGTGAGTCCCACTGGCCTTGATACTGTTCTTCCATTGTTTTAATGTCCTGATGAAAACGCTCCCCTTGTTCCTCACTCACATCCCCAAGGTTCTCTGGAAAAAAGTCCAAATGGCTGTGTAAATAGTGAATCTTGATACTCATTCTACATCGAAGATTTTGCAGACTCATTAGTAGCTCTTCCACAATCTCTTCATAGTTGTCTTCTTTCTTATTCCCTAGAAAATTCTGCACCACATTACAAAATGTGTTCCAAGCTCTTTCTTCTGTCTCATTCATTGATGTGATAAAATTTGGGTCTCTCATAAGTGTTCTTATTTGAGGTCCATCAAATATTCCAGCCTTTTTCTTCTCTTCACTAAGACCAAGAAAAGTTGAACATATATAGTTAACCCCTTTACCCCCAAGGGTGGTTTGCACGTTAATGACCGGGCCAATTTTTACAATTCTGACCACTGTCCCTTTATGAGGTTATAACTCTGGAACGCTTCAATGGATCCTGGTGATTCTGACATTGTTTTCTCGTGACATATTGTACTTCATGACAATGGTAAAAATTCTTTGATAGTACCTGCGTTTATTTGTGAAAAAAACGGAAATTTGGCGAAAATTATGAAAATTTCGCAATTTTCCAACTTTGAATTTTTATGCAATTAAATCACAGAGATATGTCACACAAAATACTTAATAAGTAACATTTCCCACATGTCTACTTTACATCAGCACAATTTTGGAACCAAAATTTTTTTTTGTTAGGGAGTTATAAGGGTTAAAAGTTGACCAGCAATTTCTCATTTCTACAACACCATTTTATTTTAGGGACCACATCTCATTTGAAGTCATTTTGAGGGGTCTATATGATAGAAAATACCCAAGTGTGACACCATTCTAAAAACTACACCCCTCAAGGTGCTCAAACCCATATTCAAGAAGTTTATTAACCCTTCTGGTGCTTCACAGGAATTTTTTGAATTTTTAAATAAAAATGAACATTTAACTTTTTTTCACAAAAAATTTAATTCAGCTCCAATTTGTTTTATTTTACCAAGGGTAACAGGAGAAAATGGACCCCAAACATTGTTGTACAATTTGTCCTGAGTATGCCAATACCCCACATGTGGGGGTAAACCACTGTTTGGGCGCATGGCAGAGCTCGGAAGCGAAGGAGTGCCATTTGACTTTTCAATGCAAAATTGACTGGAATTGAGATGGGACGCCATGTTTCGTTTGGAGAGCCCCTGATGTGGCTAAACATTGAAACCCCCCACAAGTGACACCATTTTGGAAAGTAGACCCCCTAAGGAACTTATCTAGAGGTGTGGTGAACACTTTGACCCACCAAGTGCTTCACAGAAGTTTATAATGTAGAACCGTAAAAATAAAAAATCATATTTTTTCACAAAAATTATCTTTTCGCCCCCAATTTTTTATTTTGCCACGGGTAAGAGAAGAAATTGGACCCCAAAAGTTGTTGTACAATTTGTCCTGAGTACGCTGATACCCCATATGTGGGGGTAAACCACTGTTTGGGCGGATGGGAGAGCTCGGAAGGGAAGGAGCGCCGTTTGACTTTTCAATGCAAAATTGACAGGAATTGAGATAGAACGCCATGTTGCGTTTGAAGAGCCACTGATGTGCCTAAACATTGAAACCCCCCACAAATGACACCATTTTGGAAAGTAGACCCCCTAAGGAACTTATCTAGAGGTGTGGTGAGCACTTTGACCCACCAAGTGCTTCACAGAAGTTTATAATGCAGAGCCGTAAAAATAAAACAAAATTTTTTTCCCACAAAATTATTTTTTTAGCCCCCAGTTTTGTATTTTCCTGAGGGTAACAGGAGAAATTGGACCCCAAAATTTGTTGCCCAATTTGTCCTGAGTGCGATGATACACCATATGTGGGGGGAACCACTGTTTGGGCACATGGGAGGGCTTAGAAGGGAAGGAGTGCCATTTGAATGCAGACTTAGATGGAATGGTCTGCAGGTGTCACATTGCGTTTGCAGAGCCCCTAATGTACCTAAACAGTAGAAACCCCCCACAAGTGACACCATTTTGGAAAGTAGACCCCCTTAGGAACTTATCTAGATGTGTGCTGAGCGCTTTGACCCACCAAGGGCTTCACAGAAGTTTATAATGGAGAGCCGTAAAAATAAAACAAAAATTTTTTCCCACAAAAATTATTTTTTAGCCCCCAGTTTTGTATTTTCCTGAGGGTAAGAGGAGAAATTCGACCCCAAAAGTTGTTGTCCAATTTGTCCTGAGTATGCTGATCCCCCGTATGTTGGGGGAAACCACCGTTTGAGCGCATGGCAGAGCTCGGAAGGGAAGGAGCGCCATTTGGAATGCAGACTTAGATGGAATGGTCTGCAGACGTCACATTGCGTTTGCAGAACTCCTAATGTACCTAAACAGTAGAAACCGCCCACAAGTGACCCCATATTGGAAACTAGACCCCCCAGGGAACTAATCTAGATGTGTTGTGAGAACTTTGAACCCCCAAGTGTTTCACTACAGTTTATAACGCAGAGCCATGAAAATAAAAAATCTTTTTTTTCCCACAAAAAATATGTTTTAGCCCCGAGTTTTGTATTTTCCCAAGGGTAACAGGAGAAATTGGACCCCAAAAGTTGTTGTCCTATTTGTCCTGAGTACGCTGATACCCCATATGTTGGGGTAAACCCCTGTTTGGGCACACGGGAGAGCTCAGAAGGGAAGAAGCACTGTTTTACTTTTTCAACGCAGAATTGGCTGGAATTGAGATCGGACGCCATGTCGCGTTTGGAGAGCCCCTGATGTGCCTAAACAGTGGAAACCCCACAATTATATCTGAAACCCTAATCCAAACACATCCCTAACCCTAATCCCGACAGTAACCCTAACCACACCTCTAACCCAGACACACCCCTAACCCTAATCCCAACCCTATTCCCAACCGTAAATGTAATCTAAACCCTAACTGTAACTTTAGCCCCAACGCAAACTGTAGCCCTAGCCCTAACCCTAACCCTAGCCCTAACCCTAACCCTAGCCCTAACCCTAACCCTAGCCCTAACCCTAGCCCTAACCCTAGCCCTAACCCTAACACTAACCCTAGCCCTAACCCTAGCCCTAACCCTAGCCCTAGCCCTAACCTTAGCCCTAACTCTAACCCTAGCCCTAATGGGAAAATGGAAATAAATACATTTTTTAAATTTTTCCCTAACTAAGGGGGTGATGAAGGGGGGTTTGATTTACTTTTATAGCGTTTTTTTTAGCGGATTTTTATGATTGGCAGCCGTCACACACTGAAAGACGCTTTTTATTGCAAAAAATATTTTTTGCGTTACCACATTTTGAGAGCTATAATTTTTCTATATTTTGGTCCACAGAGTCATGTGAGGTCTTGTTTTTTGCGGGACGAGTTGACGTTTTTATTGGTAACATTTTCGGGCACGTGACATTTTTTGATCGCTTTTTATTCCGATTTTTGTGAGGCAGAATGACCAAAAACCAGCTATTCATGAATTTCTTTTGGGGGAGGCGTTTATACCGTTCCGCGTTTGGTAAAATTGATAAAGCAGTTTTATTCTTCGGGTCAGTACGATTACAGCGACACCTCATTTATATCATTTTTTTATGTTTTGGCGCTTTTATACGATAAAAACTATTTTATAGAAAAAATAATTATTTTGGCATCGCTTTATTCTGAGGACTATAACTTTTTTATGTTTTTGCTGATGATGCTGTATGGCGGCTCGTTTTTTGCGGGACAAGATGTCGTTTTCAGCGGTACCATGGTTATTTATATCTGTCTTTTTGATCGCGTGTTATTCCACTTTTTGTTCGGCGGTATGATAATAAAGCGTTGTTTTTTGCCTCGTTTTTTTTTTTTTTTTTTTTCTTACGGTGCTTACTGAAGGGGTTAACTAGTGGGCCAGTTTTATAGGTCGGGCCGTTACGGACGCGGCGATACTAAATATGTGTACTTTTATTGTTTTTTTTTTTTTATTTAGATAAAGAAATGTATTTATGGGAATAATATTTTTTTTTTTTTCATTATTTTGGAATATTTTTTTTTATTTTTTTTTACACGTTTGAAAATTTTTTTTTTTACTTTTTTACTTTGTCCCAGGGGGGAAAATCACAGATCAGTGATCTGACAGTTTGCACAGCACTCTGTCAGATCACTGATCTGACATGCAGCGCTGCAGCCTTCACAGGTCCTGCTCTGAGCAGGCTCTGTGAAGCCACCTCCCTCCCTGCAGGACCCGGATCCGCGGCCATCTTGGATCCGGGGCTCGAGCAGGGAGGGAGGGAGGTGAGACCCTCGCAGCAACGCGATCACATCGCGTTGCTGCGGGGGGCTCAGGGAAGCCCGCAGGGAGCCCCCTCCCTGCGCGGTGCTTCCCTGCACCGCCGGCACATCGCGATCATCTTTGATCGCGGTGTGCCAGGGGTTAATGTGCCGGGGGCGGTCCGTGACTGCTCCTGGCACATAGTGCCGGATGTCAGCTGCGATAGGCAGCTGACACCCGGCCGCGATCGGCGCCGCTCCCCCCGTGAGCGCCGCCGATCGCGCTGGACGTACGTTCCCGTCCATGGTCATAGGGGCCCACCCCACATGGACGGGATAGTACGTCCGATGTCAGAAAGGGGTTAAAGCATTCTCCACTGTGATTGAGAGCTTTGACAAACTGCTTCATCAATCCAAGTTTTATGTGTAAGGGAGGAAAGACAATGTCCTTCCTATCCACTAGGATCATTGATGACATTCTTATCGCCAGATGCCAAACTCTGTCGCTGAGGCCATTCAGTTTTCACCCAATGCTCTGCTGTAGCTCTACTGTCCCAGTAGCACAGAAAACAAGGGTGTTATCATAACAAATGGGAATTATGCATGTTCAAAGAAAACAAAGATATTCTCACATTTATTGGGAGACTAAATGAAAACTAAATTTATCTTAGTGAACTGTATAAACCGGCACTTTTTCTACTTATATTTATCATGGAATTCATGAAAATGGGCTATATACCTATAGCGCAAAAACGTGATGTGATAGAGAAATTATGAGATCAGATTTGAATTCAGCATCCTCAAATTAGTCTAAAACTGTTCTTAAAGTCCATGCCGTTTTTTTTTTTTGTAGACCAGTGTCATTGTTTTTGCATCACTTTATTCTGACAGCTATAACTTTTTTATTTTTTCGCTGATGATGCTGTATGGCAGCTCATTTTTTGCGGGACAAGATGATGTTTTCAGCGGTACCATGTTAATTTATAGCCGTCTTTTTGATTACGTGTTATTCCACTTTTTGTTCAGCGGTATGATAATAAAGAATTGTTTTTTCTATAAAATAGTTTTTATTATATAAAAGCGCCTAAACATAAAAAAAAGATATAAATGAGGAATAGCTGTAATTGTACTGACCCAAAGAATAAAACTGCCTTATCAATTTTACCACACGTTGAACGGTGTAAACGCCCCCCCACCCCCAAAGAAACTCATGAATTGCTGGTTTTTGCTCATTCTATCACACAAAAATCGGAATAGAAAATGATCAAAAAATGTCACATGCCTGAAAATTTTACCAATAAAAATGTCAACTCGTCCCGCAAAAAACAAGACCTCACATGACTCTGTGGACCAAAATATGGAAAAATTGTAGCTCTCAAAATGTGGCAATACAAAAACTATTTTTTGCAATAAGAAGTGTCTTTTAGCGTGACAGCTGCCAAACATAAAAACCTAATGCCTCTTTCATATGTCCTGATATTTCCAGTACCAGAGATGTCAGTGTCCGTGTGTGTAATCTTTGCGGCATAGGTGTGTGCTGCATCGGTACCACACGGATGGGCGCCAGGGAAGAAGCATTACAGTAAGCGCTGTTCCCCATTTCTGGGTGCTGAACATGGCTCTCATCATTCTCCCCTGCTCTACCGGCGATCAGCGAGAGCAGGAGAGAATGATGAGCGTTACATTTAGCCCCTTAATGACCGCCGATACGCCTTTTAATGGCGGCAGTTAAGGGTACTTAAACCACCGCGTCGCTTTTTAACGGCGCTGAGGTTTAAGTTTATACCGCCCCCAGCGTCGGAATTTCTCCGGGGTCTCGGTTGCTGGGGGTAGCTGAGACCCCAGAAGACATGATTCGGGTCGGTTTTTGCCGACCCCGATGTTGTGATCGTCATTATTAACGGTATAACGGTGACCACAAAATAAAGTCTGATTTTCCATTTATTTTCACATCAGAGGAGAGAGAAATAGGGTCCCCTGGTCCCCCAATCACCCCCAGTACCTCCGTTGTCCCTACAGGTCCCCCGGGCTGCCGGCTTCTTCTTCCAGGAGAAAATGGCAGGAGCATGCACAGTGCACCCGTCGATATCTGCCGGCCAGCACCCAGCAACAATAGGAGACTTTTTCCTTTTGGTTCATTTTGATCACTGATAGACCCTATCACAGTGATCAAAATTAAAAAATAGTAAATCAAACCCCCCTTTATCACCCTCTTAGGTAGGGAAAAATAATAAAATAAAAAAATGTATTTATTTCCGTTTTCCCATTAGGGTTAGAGTTGGGCTAAAGTTAGTTGGGCTAAAGTTAGGGTTAGGGTTGGGGCTAAAATTAGGGTTAGGGTTGGGGCTAGAGTTGGGGTTAGGATTTGGATTAGGGTTATGGGTAGGGTTTGGATTAGGTTTAGGGGTGTGTTGGGGTTAGGGTTGGAGTTAGAATTGGAGGGTTTCCACTGTTTAGGCACATCAGGGGCTCTCCAAACGCGACATGGCGTCCGATCTCAATTCCAGCCAATTTTTCGTTGAAAAAGTCAAATGGTGCTCCTTCCCTTCTGAGCTCTGCTGTGTACGCAAACAATGGTTTACCCTCACATATGGGGTATAGGCGTACTCAGGAGAAATTGCATAATAACTTTTGTGGTCCAATTTCTCCTGTTACCCTTGGGAAAATAAAAAATTCTGGGCGAAAAGGTCATTTTTGTGAAAAAAATATGATTTTTTATTTTTATGGCTCTACATTATAAACTTCTGTGAAGCACTTGGGGGTTCAAAGTGCTCACCACACATCTAGATAAGTTCCTTGGGGGGTCTAGTTTCCAAAATGGTGTCACTTGTGGGAGGTTACCACTGTTTAGGCACATCAGGGGCTCTCCAAACGCGACATGGCGTCCTATCTCAATTCCAGCCAATTTTGCGTTGAAAAAGTAATACGGCGCTCCTTCTATTCCGAGCTCTGCCATGCGCCCAAACAGTGGTTTACCCCCACATATGGGGTATCAGCGTACTCAGGACAAATTGCACAACAACTTTTGGGGTCCAATTTCTCCTGATACCCTTGCTTAAATAAAAAAAATTGAATCAGAAGTATTTTTTTTGTGAAAAAAATGTAAATGTTCATTTTTTTAAAAAAACATTCCAAAAATTCCTGTGAAGCACCTGAAGGATTAAGTGGGGGAATACTTTTGCAATCCACTGTATGTGCACAATAACATGTCATGAAAGTATTACACTGTTTGCTGTTTTATATCCGACTCTCAAAATTTGAAAATTATCACAGTAAAAGACGCACATTGGTCAATCTAATATGCTGTAAGTTCATGATACAATGTGTACAGAGCTGGAAACATGCCTTTCTGTACTAAAATATCAGATCTTGGGACTTACCGTAGATGTCATTTACATACACACATTGGATATGAATACATTAGTTGATAATTGCCGATGCATAAATGTTGCAGAAGTACAATCAGTAACTAGTTGTGCTCGCATTATACAAATTCATGACTTGTCAGTAGTTTATGGTGTTGTGTATTTTCTCTATAGGGTGATGTCGCTGTCTACTGGAGGCCATCAACTGAGTTCACTGGGAACTTGTAAGTAATGAAGCTAGAATTATGGTGCATTCAGTATACAGTATATCTACCTGGTGTCCGACCACTGAGACTCCCACCAATTTTCAGAACGGGACACTTTTGTCACCAATAGACTTAGACAGCAGTGGAAATGCTCAACCACCACTCCATTCATTGTCTATAGGACTTCGAGCGCAGTTCTCGCTCTTTTCCGGAAGCCCTGTAATGAATGGAGCAGCGGTCAAGTATGTGCATTGCTCCCCAATTCTAACAAATATAAAAGTGCCTCTTTTTGTTTATTCTTCTTTTGTTCCAGCAGTCAGATGCCTACTGATTTTCAGTATTCAGTAGTTAGGTGATAACTTCTTTTTGCTGGACATTTACAGTGCTACTGTCTTAAGATATTGGCAGTTTATAAAGAAGTTTTATATTCTCTTTCACATCACGTTGTGATATATATACAGTGGTTGAATTAAGTATTGAACACGTCACCAACTTCCTAAGTAAATATATTGCTAAAGGCGCTATTGACATGAAATGCTCACCAGATGCCAGTAACAACCTGGCGAGAATTTCAGGTGTGTATTATGGCATCCAAAGAGTTCAATTTTGGTCTCACCTCACCAGACTATTGTCACAGGGACACCGCGACAGAGAGGGGCCAGAAGATTTCACCATCCTATTAAACAGTGCAGGTTTTCCTTGCTCTGTCATGGAAAGGGTTAATCAGTTCAGTTGATGTGCTGAAGCTCTCCATCCTGAATTGTTTCAGCTATTCTGTGTTGGCCACTCCCCTCTGGTATGTATGTTGGCCACTGGCACTTGAGTTGCCAGTGTTAGTTCTACTTCCTGACTAGATGTTGGAGGAGAAATTCAGTGTTTGGAGTAGGTGGTTGGAGAGTTGTTCAGGAGATTTCTGCTTGGAGTTGGTTTGCATGTTTATCCTCATCCTCTATTATTTGGTTTCTCCTACCTATTCCTCCCCTTTTCCATTCTGTTGTTTTGTGAGTGTATTTGCATGATTGTAATTTTCTTTCTCCCTGTCTGTCTACCCTTGTCTGTCTGGTTAGTGTAATCATATACATTTCAGCCTCACGCCTTCCTGGGTGGGGAAAGGAAAAGATAAGGTTTAAGATAGCATCTCCACCTCCTGGCATAATCCGGGGGGGGCGACAGGAATAGAATAATAACCTTGATACAGTGCACATTATATAAGACTGTTTTGTAGAGCAAATTGAGCCCGGATTATACCACATTTAACTAAAGGTACCGTCACACTAAGCGACGCTGGAGCGATACCGACAACGATGTCGATCGCTGCAGCGTCGCTGTTTGGTCGCTGGAGAGCTGTCACACAGACAGCTCTCCAGCGACCAACGATGCCGGTAACCAGGGTAAATATCGGGTTACTAAGCGCAGGGCCGCGCTTAGTAACCCGATGTTTACCCTGGTTACCAGCGTAAAAGTAAAAAAAAAAAAACATTACATACTTACCTACCGCTGTCTGTCCCCGGCGCTGTGCTTCTCTGCACTCCTCTGCACTGACTGTGAGCACAGCGGCCGGAAAGCGGAGCGGTGACGTCACCGCTCTGCTTTCCGGCCGCTGTGCTCACAGCCAGTGCAGGAGGAGTGCAGAGAAGCACAGCGCCGGGGACAGACAGCGGTAGGTAAGTATGTACTGTTTGATTTTTTTTACTTTTACGCTGGTAACCAGGGTAAACATCGGGTTACTAAGCGTGGCCCTGGGCTTAGTTACCCGATGTTTACCCTGGTTACCAGTGAAGACATCGCTGGATCGGTGTCACACACGCCGATCCAGCGATGTCAGCGGGAGATCCAGCGACAAAATAAAGTTCTGGACTTTCTTCAGCGACCAACGACCTCCCAGCAGGGGCTTGATCGTTGGTCGCTGTCACACATAACGATTTCCTTAACGATATCGTTGCTACGTCACAAAAAGCAACGATATCGTTAACGATATCGTTATGTGTGACAGTACCTTTAGTAAACCTATGAGACTGTATCTTATAAATATGAATAAATGTATTTCTTGTATTTCTGTGAATAATGGACTGTATACATTGACACTTTACTGTTATTGTGACTAATATTTTGCTGTATGCTTTTTCACTGCTGTCATTTTTTTTTTCAAAATTTATTAAAAATGATTGAGAAAAGTTCCCATAACACAGTGGTTTGCACTTACATTTTTCTTTTGGCAAAAAAAAAATTCAGAAAGAAAGGTAACATCATGGTGTGAAGAGGCCTAACATGATCCTGTTTTGTTTCACATGTAGATACAAAGGTGAGGGCTCAGTGGCGGCTAATCCAGAAGATGTTTGGAAATGTTTAAAACCAGAGGCTGGCGGCCTGAGGGTGAAGTGGGATAGTAATGTGGATGATTTTCAGCTCTTGGAAACCGTTACTGATGTGAGTACAAAAAGATTAGATAAAGGGAAGAAGTCATTTCTGGACTGTATCTCAAATTACCTCACTAGGTTGAGCTCGATGGCCATTACATTTCAGAACATGTTTAATAGCTAAATCTTCTAGGTGAACTTAAAGGTGTTGTCCAGTTTTAAGCTACAAGTCTGCAGTCACTCTATGTAACTACAGACTTGTGAATCCTCAGATCACGCCCTCTGTGACTATTCTCTGGTGCCAGAGACGAGAGCTGGAGACTCGTGACTTCACGTATGTGATTTGCATACATTTGATCATGTGCTGAATAAATGGGCATGACCACACTCAGCTCAAGTGTATCGAGAGAGGCCGGAAACAGTCTAGTCGGAATGTGCCTGGTAGCCTGCATACTTTTTGTCACGTGACTGCCCACTCCTGGCCCCGTAAAATCCTCGCAGTGCGTGCAATGTGAGGATTCACAAGTCTGCAGTCACATAAAGTAACTGCAGACTTGTAGCCTAAGGCCAGACAACCTCTTTAACATTTGCAATGGTACTGCAGGGTGTACAGGGGTATTCTTTGTATTTCTTGCATTGGTACAGAATGATGCATTCCTGGTTGCTGCTAGGTATTGCTAGAGATAGGCTAGGCTGTCCTATTTACTGTGCTAATATTGAGGTGCTGCCTCACCAGAGACAACCCATCTATGTGTCAGTTTAGTTTTGTTGTGGCCATTTCCTATGAAAGCCACATCGCTTACAGAACTCACCACTAGGGTTGAGCGACCTTGACCTTTTTAGAGTCGAGCCGTGTTTCGCGAAACCCGACTATCTTAAAAGTCGAGTCGAGTGGAATCGGCCGATTATCGCGAAAAGTCGGGGATCGACCGAAACACGAAACCCAATGCAAGTCAATGGGGGAGCATAGTCGGCAGTGAGTGGAGGCCAGGAAAACACCTACACTGCCCATTTTAATGGCAAAAACATCCATTCTTGTTACAGAAACTTGTCAATCGTAATTTAGCTTATAATAATTGGAAGGCATTTGAAATTGGGGGTCATTTGGCTAAAGTTGTGGGGGGTAGGGCTGGTTCAAGTAATTAGTGGGCCCAGTAAATCTGGACCACATCACGGCAGTGGAGAAGGGAGAGGTAAGTATTTCAACTTTGCAAGTGCTGTGATCCTGAGCAAGCAGGGGGGGCCCACTCGTTGGCATTGGCACTGGCACAGGGCCCCTCAAAGTACAGCGGTGTGTTTGCATGGCGGGGGCGCCTCCCACCGGCAGCAACACTTTTGCGTACTATGAGGGGCCCTGTGCCACTGACGTCGCCAGCAACGAGTATTCCTCCCCCCACCTGATCAAGGAACCTGCACCTTCATCTGCACCTTCCTCTTTGTCCCCGTGTAAGGTGGTATGGTATGCGGGAAGGGGGACCTGACTTTCAGCAGGGTCACAATCTTGCAGTGTAGCGTGCACGGGGAATGTTGCGTTATGGGTCAATGTACCAGCAGACTCGTCTATCACTGGCTGGGCAATGGGCAGGATGAGGAGGAAACACAGATATAGGCCCAAAGAATAAAGTGGGCTAAATGCAGTTCAAAATTGGTAACAGGACTAACCAGGGGGCATTGTTTTGTTCAGTGGAGGACAACTGGAATGAGAGGCTGACACAGAGAGTAGGCCCAAATCTGTAAGTAGTCTAAATGCAGTTCAAAATTGGCAAGAGTAGTAAACAGGCGGCACAGCTTTGTTCACTGTAGGAGAACAGCAAGGAGCGGCAGACACAGAGAGAAGGCCCCAACCCAACTAGTAGGCCCACTGCAGTTTTAAAATTCTGATAGGCTGAAAACCAGATAATTGTAGGTCATTTTTTGTAAAGAGGACAGCTGTATTGAGTGGCGCAGCCAGACACTACAAGTAGGCCTTAAACCACAAAGTTGGCTCGACGCTGGTTTAAAAAAGGTTACATGGGTACATGTTCTGCATTGTTGTGCTCAGTGGAGGACAATTGGAAGGAGGGACCGCAGAAAGACTTTGTAGGCGTAAAATTACAAAATAGGCTCTATGCAGCTTCGATTACGTGGCAACCTGGAGAACACCTTGGAGCGGCAGACACCGTCTCTACGACCCAGACCCAACTTGTAGGCCTAATGTAGTGTTGTTTCAACAACTACTTAAGACGAGCATGAAGATTGAAGCAATGGAGAGGAAACCTGGAGAACACCTTGGAGTGGAAGACACCGTCGCTACAACCCAGACCCAACTTGTAGGCTGAATGCAGTGTTGTTTTCAACAACTACTAAACAAGAGCTTTAAGATTGAAGCAATGGAGAGGAAACCTGGAGAACACCTTGGAGCGGAAGACACCGTCTCTACACCCCATACCCAATTTGTAGACCTAATGCAGTGTAGTTTTCAACAACTACTAAACGAGAGTAGGAAGATCGAAGCAATGTGGACGAAACCTGGGGAACACCTTGGAGTGTAACACACCGTCTCTCTACACCCCATACCCAATTTGTAGGCCTAATGCAGTGTAGTTTTCAACAACTACTAAACGAGAGTCGGAAGATCGAAGCAATGGAGAGGAAACCTGGGGCACACCTTGGAGCGGCAGACACCGTTAGTAGGCCCTACCAAAGTAGTAGCCCCAATGCAGTTTTAAAATTCCTAGAGGCTGAAAACAAGACTATTGACGCTCTGCTTTTTTCAAAGGAGGACAGCTGTATTGAGTGGCGCAGACAGACACAGGTAGTAGGCCTTAAACCAAAAATGTGGCTCACTGCAGTTTAAAAAAGGTTACAGGGGTACACAGGCAGCATTGCCCTGGTCAGTGGAGGACAAATTCAATAGTGGACCGCAGACAGACTTTGTACGCCTACTATTAAAAAAAGGATGCTCTATGCAATTAAAAATAGGTTCCAGGGGTCCACGGGCAGCAGTAGACAGGTCAGTGGACGAGTATTGGAAGGAGGGACCGCAGACAGGCGTAGTAGGCCTAACATAACAAAATTAGGCTGTAGGCACTTTAAAATTGGTTCCAGGGGTACACGGGCAGCAGTAGACAGGTCAGTGGAGGCCTAGTGGAAGGAGGGACCGCAGACAGGCTTCGAAGGCCTAACATAATAAATTAGGGCTGTAGGCACTTTAACATTGGTTCCAGGGGAACACGGGCAGCAATAGACAGGTCAGTGGAGGCCTAGTGGAAGGAGGGACCACAGACAGGCTTCGAAGGCCTAACATAATAAATTAGGGCTGTAGGCACTTTAACATTGGTTCCAGGGGTACACGGGCAGCAGTAGACTGGTCAGTGGAGGCCTAGTGGAAGGAGGGACCGCAGACAGGCTTCGAAGGCCTAACATAATAAATTAGGGCTGTAGGCACTTTAAAATTGGTTCCAGGGGAACACGGGCAGCAGTAGACAGGTCAGTGGAGGCCTAGTGGAAGGAGGGTCCGCAGACAGGCTTCGAAGGCCTAACATAATAAATTAGGGCTGTAGGCACTTTAACATTGGTTCCAGGGGTACACGGGCAGCAGTAGACTGGTCAGTGGAGGCCTAGTGGAAGGAGGGTCCGCAGACAGGCTTCGAAGGCCTAACATAATAAATTAGGGCTGTAGGCACTTTAACATTGGTTCCAGGGGTACACGGGCAGCAGTAGACAGGTCAGTGGAGGCCTAGTGGAAGGAGGGACCGCAGACAGGCTTCGAAGGCCTAACATAATAAATTAGGGCTGTAGACACTTTAAAATTGGTTCCAGGGGAACACGGGCAGCAGTACACAGGTCAGTGGAGGCCTAGTGGAAGGAGGGACCGCAGACAGGCTTCGAAGGCCTAACATAATAAATTAGGGCTGTAGGCACTTTAACATTGGTTCCAGGGGTACACGGGCAGCAGTAGACAGGTCAGTGGAGGCCTAGTGGAAGGAGGGACCGCAGACAGGCTTTGAAGGCCTAACATAATAAAATTGGGCTGTAGGCACTTTGAATTCTCTTGCAGGTGTACACAGGCAGTGGGCACCATTGGTGTTGTCAGCGGCGGCCGATTGTAATGAGTGTCTGCCAGTAAATAGTCCCAAAAAATCAATACATTTTAATGTTTCGCATTACAACAAAAAGAAAAACCAAAAGGGTGCAATCATTAGGTACAGGGTTGGGCTCCTCTGCGTAGTTTCAGACCTAGTAATTTGGCACAAAGTATTTACTTGGGTAAATATAGGACACTGCCCCTGACTATGTTAAGTACCATCATACATGTCAACACAATGGTATTGTCAGTGGCAGTAATTTACGGATGTCAGCGCATAGACTAAACATAGGTGTAACTGTGAGAGATAATTGTGCAAGTGGTAGAGCAATGTTTGAGCTGGGGGTGGGTGAACTCTCTTGTGGCCGGCGGTACATGCCCAGGGCCCCTCATGTTACAACAGTGTGTCTGACGTTGGGTGCGCACCACCACCGCCAGAGACACTTTATTGTACTATGAGGGACCCAGTGGCAGTGCCGTAGACCAAAAGCGGGCACACCCACCTCTTCAGACAAACAGCACTCTCACGGGTGCTTGCGCCAAGTGGCGATACCACGGCCCCGTGTGGGGAGTTTGGCCATTTAGGGAGGTGTAAACATGTCGTATGCTGGACAATCAGCTGCTGCAAATTACGAGATTGGTAAAGTCATTCAGAGTAGTCCACAGGCAATACCTTTTCATAGGAAAGCTAGGTGTCGGCCGGGCAAGGTGGGGCAAAAGAATTCGAAATCCAGTTGTGGTTCATTTTAATGAAGGTTAGATCATCAACATTTTGGGTGGCCAGACGAGTCCTTTTTTCGGTTAATATTGAACCTGCAGCACTGAATACTCTTTCTGATAGGACACTAGCTGCCGGGCAAGCAAGCTCCTGCAATGCATATTCTGCCAATTCTGGCCAGGTGTCTAATTTGGATGCCCAGTAATCAAATGGGAATGACGGTTGAGGTAGAACATCGATAAGGGATGAAAAATAGTTAGTAACCATACCGGACAAATGTTGTCTCCTGTCACTTTGAATTGATGCAGCAGTACCTGTCCTGTCTGCGGTCATAGCAAAATCACTCCACAACCTGGTCAGAAAACCCCTCTGTCCAACGCCACTTCGAATTTCTGCACCTCTAACACTTCTGTTCTGCTGCCCCCTGCTGCTCGTGTGAGAACGATCACGGGCGCTGTGTGCTGGGAATGCCTGAAGCAAACGGTCAACAAGAGTTGATTGTTTGGTTGCTAATAATAGTTCCAAGTTGTCATGTGGCATAATATTTTGCAATTTGCCTTTATAGCGAGGATCAAGGAGGCAGGCTAACCAGTAATCGTCATCGTTCATCATTTTAGTAATGCGTGTGTCCCTTTTGAGGATAAGTAAGGCATAATCCGCCATGTGGGTCAAAGTTCCAGTTGTCAAATCTGCGGTTGTGCTTGATTGAGGGGCAGTTTCAGGCAAATCTACGTCACTTGTGTCCCTCAAAAAACCAGAACCCGGCCTTGCCACGCCACCAATTTCCAGTGGCCCCGGAAAAGCTTCCTCATTAAAAATATACTCATCCCCATCATCCTCCTCATCCTCCTCCTCTTCGCCCGCTACCTCGTCCTGTACACTGCCCTGACCAGACAATGGCGGACTGTCATCAAGGCTTTCCTCTTCCTCAGCTGCAGACGCCTGATCCTTTATGTGCGTCAAACTTTGCATCAGCAGACGCATTAGGGGGATGCTCATGCTTATTATGGCGTTGTCTGCACTAGCCAGCCGTGTGCATTCCTCAAAACACTGAAGGACTTGACACATGTCTTGTATCTTCGACCACTGCACACCTGACAACTCCATGTCTGCCATCCTACTGCCTGCCCGTGTATGTGTATCCTCCCACAAAAACATTACAGCCCGCCTCTGTTCGCAGTCTCTGAAGCATGTGCAGTGTTGAGTTCCACCTTGTTGCAACGTCTATGATTAGGCGATGCTGGGGAAGGTTCAAAGACCGCTGATAGGTCTGCATACGGCTGGAGTGTACGGGCGAACGGCGGATATGTGAGCAAAGTCCGCGCACTTTGAGGAGCAGGTTGGATAACCCCGGATAAGTTTTCAGGAAGCACTGCACCACCAGGTTTAAGGTGTGAGCCAGGCAAGGAATGTGTTTCAGTTGGGAAAGGGAGATGGCAGCCATGAAATTTCTTCCGTTATCACTCACTACCTTGCCTGCCTCAAGATCTACTGTGCCCAGCCACGACTGCATTTCTTTCTGCAAGAACTCGGACAGAACTTCCGTGGTGTCTGTTGTCGCCCAAACACTTCATAGCCAATACAGCCTGCTGACGCTTGCCAG
Organism: Ranitomeya imitator; assembly: GCF_032444005.1. Lineage (NCBI taxonomy): Eukaryota > Metazoa > Chordata > Amphibia > Anura > Dendrobatidae > Ranitomeya > Ranitomeya imitator. The sequence continues at coordinate 519,775,396 of NC_091285.1, forward strand.
TAGCTGCCCCATAATGGGACAACTGGTGTGCAACAGTGGCAGCTGCGGATGGAGTGGTTGGGCGACTGCGATCTGTGGACGAGCTCTCGCTTCTGCAGGAGGACGAGGAGGAGGGGGTGCGAACGCCTACAGCCAACTGTTTCCTAGACCGTGGGCTAGGCAGAACTGTCCCGAAATTGATGTCCCCTGTGGACCCTGCATCCACCATATTCACCCAGTGTGCCGTGATGGACACGTAACATCCCTGGCCATGCCTACTGGTCCATGCATCTGTTGTCAGGTGCACCTTTGTACTCACAGATTGCCTGAGTGCATGGACGATGCGCTCTTTAACATGCTGGTGGAGGGCTGGGATGGCTTTTCTGGAAAAAAAGTGTCGACTGGGTAGCTCGTAGCGTGGTACAGCGTAGTCCATCAGGGCTTTGAAAGCTTCACTTTCAACTAACCGGTAGGGCATCATCTCTAACGAGATTAGTCTAGCTATGTGGGCGTTCAAACCCTGTGTACGCGGATGCGAGGATAAGTACTTCCTTTTTCTAACCAGAGTCTCATGTAGGGTGAGCTGGACTGGAGAGCTGGAGATCGTGGAACTAGCGGGTGTGTCGGTGGACATGGCAGACTGAGAGACGGTTGTAGACAGTATTGTTTCCGCCTGTGCCCTAGATGCAGTGTTTCCTACTACGAAACTGGTGATTCCCTGACCCTGACTGCTTTGGCCTGGCAAAGAAACCTGCACAGATACTGCAGGTGGTGCGGAAAATGGTGGCCTTACAGTGACGGCAGGGATGTAGCGTTGGTGACTAGCTTCATTGGCCGAGGGTGCTACAACCTTAAGGGTTGGTAGTTAGTCCAGGCTTGCAAATGCATGGTGGTTAAATGTCTATGCATGCAACTTGTATTGAGACTTTTCAGATTCTGACCTCTGCTTAAGGTAGTTGAACATTTTTGACAGATGACTTTGTGCGGATCAATTGGATGTTGTTTAAAAAAATGCCAGACTGCACTCTTTCGAGCCTCGGATCCCTTTTCAGGCATTGCAGACTGAGCTTTAACCGGATGGCCACGCTGTCCTCCAACAGTTTTTGGCTTTGCCACGCGTTTTGTCCCATCTACGGGCCCGGCAGATGGAACCTGTTGCGATGTTGATGCCTGCTGCGGCCCCTCCTCCTCTGCTTCAGAACTACTGCCGCCTGCACCCTGTTCCCCCAATGGCTGCCAATCGGGGTCAACAACTGGGTCATCTATAACCTCCTCTTCTAGCTCGTGTGCAACTTCGTCTGTGTCACCGTGTAAGTCGGTGGTAGAGCGTTCGTGACGGGGCAACATAGTCTCATCAGGGTCTGATTTTGGATCAGTATCCTGCGAGGGCAATGTTGTGGTCTGAGTCAAAGGACCAGCATAGTAGTCTGGCTGTGGCTGTGCATCTGTGCACTCCATGTCAGATTCAACTTGTAATGGGCATGGCCTGTAAACTGCTTCACTTTCTAAGCCAGGGACGGTATGTGTAAAGAGCTCCATGGAGTAACCCGTTGTGTCGCCTGTTGCATCCTTCTCTGTTGTTGTTTTTGCTGAAGAGGACAAGGAAGCGACTTGTCCCTGACCGTGAACATCCACTAACGACGCGCTGCTTTTACATTTACCAGTTTCAAAAGAGGAGGCAAAAGAGCTAGAGGCTGAGTCAGCAAGGTAAGCCAAAACTTGCTCTTGCTGCTCCGGCTTTAAAAGCGGTTTTCCTACTCCCAGAAAAGGGAGCGTTCGAGGCCTTCTGTAGCCAGACGACGAACCTGGCTCCACAGCTCCAGACTTAGGTGCAATATTTTTTTTACCACAACCACCTGATGCTCCACTACCACTACCATCATTACCAGCTGACAATGAACGCCCATGGCCACGACCTCTTCCACCAGACTTCATCATTGTTTTAAAAACGTAACCAAAGTAACGGTATTTGTTGCTGTCAAACAACTTAAACGGTGAGCTATAACTTCAGTATGATTTAGATATCCCTTTACAGGTGGGTGAGACCGCAAGGTAAATCAGGCAAAATGTTACACACTCTGTTTTCGGTGGCACCAAATGAGAGAGATGCCACACACGCAGGACTGTCACTCAAGCAGAAATGTCAATATTGATCTCCCACTTTTTTTTTTTTTTTTTTTTTTTCATGGAGACTTTAGAAACCAAATAAAAAAAAATGATTTTTTCAGGCAGAATTTAGAAACCCAATAAAAAAAAAAATAGGCTTTCTATGGCCCACTATTTGAGAGAGAGAGATGGCACACCCAGGAGTCAAGACTGGCACACAAGCAGAAAGGGCAATATTAATCTCCCACTGATTTTTTTTATTTTTTCAGGGAGACTTTAGAAACAGAATTTAAAAAAATGATTTTTTCAGGAAGAATTTAGAAACCAAATTAAAAAAAATGATTTTTTCAGGGAGAATTTAGAAACCAAATAAAAAAAAAATAGGCTTTCTATGGCCCACTATTTGAGAGAGGGAGATGGCACACCCAGGAGTCAGGAGTGGCACACAAGCAGAAAGGGCAATATTAATCTCCCACTGATTTTTTTTTTATTTTTTCAGGGACAATTTAGAAACCCAATAAAAAAAAAAATAGGCTTTCTATGGCCCACTATTTGAGAGAGAGAGATGGCACACCCAGGAGTCAGGAGTGGCACACAAGCAGAAAGGGCAATATTAATCTCCCACTGATTTTTTTTTTTAATTTTTTCAGGGAGACTTTAGAAACAAAATAAAAAAATGATTTTTTCAGGAAGAATTTAGAAACCAAATTAAAAAAAAAAAAAGGTTTCTATGGCCCACTATTTGAGAGAGAGAGATGGCACACCCAGGAGTCAAGAGTGGCACACAAGCAGAAAGGGCAATATTAATCTCCCACTGATTTTTTTTTTTTTTTTTCAGGGAGAATTTAGAAACCCAATAAAAAAAAAATAGGCTTTCTATGGCCCACTATTTGAGAGAGAGAGATGGCACACCCAGGACTCAGGAGTGGCACACAAGCAGAAAGGGCAATATTAATCTCCCACTGATTTTTTTTTTATTTTTTCAGGGAGAATTTAGAAACCCAATAAAAAAAAAAAAAAAAGCTTTCTATGGCCCACTATTTGAGAGAGAGAGATGGCACACCCAGGAGTCAGGAGTGGCACACAAGCAGAAAGGGCAATATTAACCCCTTCTCGACCTTTGACGCATACGCTGCGTCATGAAAGTCGGTGCCATTCCGACCCATGACGCAGCGTATGCGTCATGGCAGAATCGCGTTCCTGCAGGCCAGGTGAAAGGGTTAACTGTAATTTCACCCGGCGTGCAGGGACAGGAGGAGTTGTACTTTAGCCCAGGGGGGGTGGCTTCACCCCCCCGTGGCTACGATCGCTCTGATTGGCAGTTTCACTTTCAACAGCCAATCAGAGCGATTTGTAATATTTCACCTAAAAAACTGGTGAAATATTACAATCCAGCCATGGCCGATGCTGCAATATCATCGGCCATGGCTGGAAACACTTATGTGCCCCCACCCCACTGATCGCCCCCCCAGCCCTCCGATCTGTGGTCCGCTCCCCTCCGTCCTGTGCTCCGCTCCCCCGTCCTCCTGTCCGCTCCACCCGTGCTCCAATCCCACCCCCCGTGCTCCAATCCACCCCCCTTGCACTCCGATCCACCCGCCCGCACACCGATCCACCCCCCCATGCTCCGATCCCTCCTCCCCGTGCTCCGACGCCCCCCCCCCCCCCCGTGCCCTGATCTCCCCCCCCTTATACTTACCGAGCCTCCCGGGGTCCGTCCGTCTTCTTTCCGGGGCGCCGCCATCTTCCAAAATGGCTGGCGCATGCGCAGTGCGCCCGCCGAATCTGCCGGCCGGCAGATTCGTTCCAGAGTGAATTTTGATCACTGTGAAAAAACCTCACAGTGATCAAAATAAAAAAAAAACAGTAAATGACCCCCCCTTTGTCACCCCCATAGGTAGGGACAATAATAAAATAAAGAATTTTTTTTTTTTCCCCACTAAGGTTGGAGTTAGAACTAGGGTTAGGGGTAGGGTTAGTGGTAGGGTTAGGGATAGGGTTAGGGATAGGAATGTGCACACGTATTCTGGTCCTCTGCGGATTTTTCCGCAGCGGATTTCATAAATCCGCAGTGCTAAACCGCTGTGGATTTATCGCGGTTTTTCTGCGCATTTCACTGCGGTTTTACAACTGCGATTTTCTATTGGAGCAGTTGCAAAACCGCTGCGGAATCCGCAGAAAGAAGTGACATGCTGCGGAATGTAAACCCCTGCGTTTCCGTGCAGTTTTTCCGCAGCATGTGTACAGCGATTTTTGTTTCCCATAGGTTTACATTGAACTGTAAACTCATGGGAAACTGCTGCGGACCCGCAGCGTTTTCCGCAGCGTGTGCACATACCTTTAGAATTAGGCTATGTGCACACGGTGCGGATTTGCAGAGTTCCATCAGGTTTATAGTACCATGTAAACATATGGAAAACCAAATCTGCTGTGCCCATGGTGCGGAAAATACCACGCGGAAACGCTGCGTTGTATTTTCCGCAGCATGTCAATTCTTTGTGCGGATTCCGCAGCGTTTTACACCTGTTCCTCAATAGGAATCCGCAGGTGAAATCCGCACAAAAAACACTGTCAATCCGCGGTAAATCCGCAGGTAAAACGCAGTGCCTTTTACCCGCAGATTTTTCAAAAATGATGCTGAAAAATCTCACACGAATCCGCAACGTGGGCATATAGCCTTAGGGTTAGGGTTGGGTTGGAATTAGGGTTGTGGTTAGGGTTAGGAGTGTGTTGGGGTTAGGGTTGTGATTAGGGTTACGGCTACAGTTGGGATAAGGGTTAGGGGTGTGTTGGAGTTAGAATTGAGGGGTTTCCACTGTTTAGGCACATCAGGGGGTCTCCAAACGCAACATGGAGCCACCATTGATTCCAGCCAATCTTGTATTCAAAAAGTCAAATGGTGCTCCCTCAATTCCGGGCCCCGACGTGTGCCCAAACAGTGGTTTACCCCCACATATGGGGAACCAGCATACTCAGGACAAACTGCGCAACAATTACTGGGGTCCAATTTCTCCTGTTACCCTTGAGAAAATAAAAAATTGCTTGCTAAAAGAAAAATGATTTTTTATTTTCACGGCTCTGCGTTGTAAACGTCTGTGAAGCATTTGGGGGTTCAAAGTGCTCACCACATATCTAGATAAGTTCCTTGGGGAGTCTAGTTTACAAAATGGGGTCACTTGTGGGGGGTTTCTACTGTTTAGGCACACCAGGGGCTCTGCAAACGCAACGTGATGTCCGCAGACCATTCCATCAAAGTTTGCATTTCAAAAGTCACTACTTCCCTTCTGAGCCCCGACGTGTGCCCAAACAGTGGTTTACCCCCACACATCAGGTATCAGCGTACTCAGGAGAAACTGGACAACAACTTTTGGGGTCCAATTTCTCCTGTAACCCTTGGGAAAATAAAAAATTCTGGGCTAAAAAATTATTTTTGAGGAAAGAAAACGTATATTATTTTCACGGCTCTGCATTATAAACTTCTGTGAAGCACTTGGGGGTTGAAAGTGCTCACCACATATCTAGATAAGTTCCTTTCGGGGTCTAGTTTCCAAAATAGGGTCACTTGTGGGGGGTTTCTACTGTTTAGCCACATCAGGGGCTCTGCAAACGCAACGTGACGCCCGTAGAGCATTTCATCAAAGTCTGCATTTCAAAACGTCACTACTTAACTTCTGAGCTCCAGCATGTGCCCAAACAGTGGTTTACCCCCACATATGGGGTATCAGCGTACTCAGGAGAAACTGGACAACAACTTTTGGGGTCAAATTTCTCCTGTTACCCTTGGGAAAATAAAAAATTGCGGGCTAAAAAATCATTTTTGAGAAAAGAAATTTTTTATTTTATTTTCATGGCTCTGCGTTATAAACTTCTGTGAAGCACTTTAGGGTTCAAAGTGCTCACCACACGTCTAGATTAGTTCCTTTGGGGGTCTAGTTTCCAAAATGGGGTCATTTGTGGGGGATCTCCAATGTTTAGGCACACAGGGGCTCTCCAAACGCGACATGGTGTCCGCTAATGATTGGAACTAATTTTCCATTTAAAAAGCCAAATGGCGTGCCTTCCCTTCTGAGCCCTGCCGTGCGCCCAAACAGTGGTTTACCCCCACATATGGGGTATCTGCGTACTCAGAGCAAACTGGACAACAAAATTTGTGGTCCAATTTCTCCTATTACCGTTGGCAAAATAGGAAATTCCAGGCTAAAAAATCATTTTTGAGGAAAGAAAAATTATTTTTTATTTTCATGGCTCTGCGTTATAAACTTCTGTGAAGCACCTGGGGGTTTAAAGTGCTCAGTATGTATCTAGATAAGTTCCTTGGGGGGTCTAGTTTCCAAAATGGGGTCACTTGTGGGGGAGCTCCAATGCATAGGCACACAGGGGCTCTCCAAACGCGACATGGTGTCCGCTAACAATTGGAGCTAATTTTCCATTCAAAAAGTCAAAAGGCGCGCCTTCCCTTCCGAGCCCTGCCGTGTGCCCAAACAGTGGTTTACCCCCACATATGAGGTATCGGCGTACTCGGGAGAAATTGCCCAACAAATTTTAGGATCTATTTAATCCTATTGCCCATGTGAAAATGAAAAAATTGAGGTGAAAAGAAATTTTTTGTGAAAAAAAAAAAGTACTTTTTCATTTTTACGGATCAATTTGTGAAGCACCTGAGGGTTTAAACTGCTCACTAGGCATCTAGATAAGTTCCTTGGGGGGTCCAGTTTCCAAAATGGGGTCACTTGTGGGGGAGCTCCAATGTTTAGGCACACGGGGGCTCTCCAAATGTGACATGGTGTCCGCTAAAGAGTGCAGCCAATTTTTCATTCAAAAAGTCAAATGGCGCTCCTTCCCTTCCAAGCCCTGCCGTGCACCCAAACAGTGATTTACCCCCACATATGAGGTATCAGCGTACTCAGGACAAATTAGACAACAACTTTCGTGGTTCAGTTTCTCCTTTTACCATTGGGAAAATAAAAAAATTGTTGCTCAAAGATCATTTTTGTGACTAAAAAGTTAAATGTTCATTTTTTCCTTCCATGTTGCTTCTGCTGCTGTGAAGCACCTGAAGGGTTAATAAACTTCTTGAATGTGGTTTTGTGCACCTTGAGGGGTGCAGTTTTTAGAATGGTGTCACTTTTGGGTATTTTCAGCCATATAGACCCCTCAAACTGACTTCAAATGTGAGGTGGTCCCTTAAAAAAAATGGTTTTGTAAATTTCGTTGTAAAAATGAGAAATCGCTGGTCAAATTTTAACCCTTATAACTTCCTAGCAAAAAAAAATTTTGTTTCCAAAATTGTGCTGATGTAAAGTATACATGTGGGAAATGATATTTATTAACTATTGTGTGTCACATAACTCTCTGGTTTAACAAAATAAAAATTCAAAATGTGAAAATTGCAAAATTTTCAAAATTGTCGCCAAATTTCCGTTTTTATCACAAATAAACACAGAATTTATTGACCTAATAATTTACCACTATCATGAAGCCCAATATGTCACGAGAAAACAATCTCAGAATCGCTAGGATCCGTTGAAGCTGGTCAGAATTGCAAAAAATGGCAAGGTCTTTAAGGTCAAAATAGGCTGGGTCATGAAGGGGTTAATCTCCCACTGATTTTTTTTTTTTTTTTTTTCAGGGAGAGTTTAGAAACCCAATAAAAAAAAAAAACAGGCTTTCTATGGCCCACTATTTGAGAGAGAGAGATGGCACACCCAGGAGTCAGGAGTGGCACACAAGCAGAAAGGGCAATATTAATCTCCCACTGATTTTTTTTTTTTGATTTTTTTCAGGGAGAATTTAGAAACCAAAAAAAAAAATTAATAGGCTTTCTATGGCCCACTATTTGAGAGAGAGATGGCACACTCAGGACTGGCACACAAGCCCAAAGGCCAATATTAATCTCCCACTGTTTTTTTTTCAGGGAGAATTTATAAACCCCACAAAAAAAAAACTGAAAAATAAAAAGGCTTTCTATGGCCCACTATGTGAGAGAGATGGCACACACAGGGATGGCACTCTAGCAGAAATGCCAATCTTAATCTCCCACAAAAAAAAAAAAAAAAAAAAAACAGGGACTGTCCTACAATTACTATCTCCCTGCAGTAATCTCAGCAATGTATGGCAGGCAGCAATAACAAGGAGTGGACTGATGCACAAATTAAATCAAAAGTGTGGACAAACAAACAAGATAGCTGTGCAGAAAGGAAGGAACAACAGGATTTGTGCTTTGAAAAAAACAGTTGGTTTGCACAGCGGCGTACACACAGCAATGCAGCTATCAGGGAGCCTTATAAGGCAGCCTAATAAGCTACAGCGCTGAGGAAAAAAAATGTAGCTTTCACTGTCCCTGCAAACAAAAGGTGGTGTTGGACAGTGGAAATCGCTACAGCACAAGCGGTTTGGTGGTTTATGGACCCTGCCTAACGCTATCCCTGCTTCTGACGAAGCGGCAGCAACCTCTCCCTAGGCTCAGATCAGCAGCAGTAAGATGGCGGTCGGCGGGTATGCCTCTTTATAGCCCCTGTGACGCTGCAGACAGCAAGCCAATCACTGCAATGCCCTTCTCCAAGATGGTGGGGACCAGGACCTATGTCATCACGCTGCCCACACTCTGCGTCCACCTTCATTGGCTGAGAAATGGCGCTTTTCGCGTCATTGAAACGCGACTTTGGCGCGAAAGTCGCGTACCGCATGGCCGACCCCACACAGGGGTCGGGTCGGGTTTCATGAAACCCGACTTTGCCAAAAGTCGGCAACTTTTAAAAATGAACGATCCGTTTCGCTCAACCCTACTCACCACTAAATGGACATCAATGGCACCCTACTGTCCTTATTGACCTATAATGGTGACCTTGGTCCTGATGTGGTATACAACATTTTGATTAAAAATAGTAATATGAGCGTGATCTGTCATCATTGCCCAATATGGCGTGCCAACATGATCAGCTGATTGCCATGCATCCAGCTCCCAATACACTGCCATATGGTTTATTTTTGGGGGAATTTATTATCATTAATATTATCTAATCTTGTTAAATGGGTAACATTTCAAAGTGTTTATAAAAATAATTATTACAAATCTCCTTTCACATTTTCAATTACTTATACTCGAGTATAAGCCGACCCGAGTATAAGCCGAGACCCCTAATTTTGCCACAAAAAACTGGGAAAACTTATTGACTCAAGTATAAGCCTAGGGTGGAAAATGTAGCAGCTACCGGTAAATGTTAAAAATAGATACCAATAAAAGTAAAATTAATTGAGACATCAGTAGGTTAAGTGTTTTTGAATATCCATATTGAATCAGGAGTCCCATATAATGCTCCATACAGTTTATGATCTGCCCCATAAGGTGCTCCATATTAAAATATGCCCCATAAAATGCTGCGCAAATGTTGATTATGGCCCCATAATATGCTCCATACAGACATTTGCCCCATATATAGCTGCACAAATGCTGATTATGTCCCCATAAGATGCTCCATAGACACAATTGCCCCGTATAATGCTCCACAAATGCTGATTATGGCCCCATAAGATGCTCCATAGAGGTATTTGCCCCATATAATGCTGTACAAATGCTGATTATGGCCCTATAAGATGCTCCATAGACTATTATGCCCCATATGCTGTTGCTGCGATTAAAAAAAAAAATGACATACTCGCCTCTTGTCGCTCAGGCCCCCGGCACTTGCTATAGTCACCTGTCCGCGTTCCACCGCTGGGCGCCGCTGTGTCTTCCGCGCCCTCTGCACTGACTGTTCAGGCAGAGGGCGGCGCGCACACTAATCTCTTCATCACGCCCTCTGACCTGAGCGTCACTGCAGAGGACGCGGAAGACTGAGCGGCGCCCGACGGTGGAACGGGGGACAGGTGAATATCGCCCACTGCCCCCATCATATTCTCCTGCTCCTGGCGCAGTCCCTGCACGTCCCTGGTTCTCCGGGCGCCGGCAGCTTCTTCCTGTATTGAGCGGTCACATGGTACCACTCATTACAGTAATGAATATGCGGCTCCACCCCTATGGGAGTGGAGTCGGGTTCATATTCATTACTGTAATGAACTGTACCAAGTGACGGCTCAACACAGGAAGAAGCTGTCAGCGCCCGTAGAAGCAGGGATGTACAGGGACCGCGCCAGGAGCAGGTGAGTATCATTAGACAGCTGCTGCTCCCCCTCCCCTGCCGACCACTGGGAATAACTTGAGTATAAGCCGAGAGGGGCAATTTCAGCCTGAAAAAATGGGCTGAAATTCTCGGCTTATACTCGAGTATATACGGTATATATACGGTATATAGCTTATTGCTATATGCCTAGGTTACCGGTCTCTCTCTTAGTGTTTTAGGCAAGGATTAAAGTGCTCGCAAGTTCTTAACCTTAAAGGGAAGGTGCCACCAGTTTTTTTGTAGTTTGTTTTTTTGTGAAATTAAGCTTAAAATAGTAAATAAAATGTATTAATGCAATGTTTGCACTGTTTGCAAACATTTCTATATGAAAAATATTATATATTTTCTTACAAATATATATATATTGACCACTAAGGGGAGCATTTTCCGTTTTAGACCTCAAGCAGCTATAGTAAGACTTACGAGCTTTACTGTTAGCTGGAAAATTGGGGCAGTAACTGCTGACATCACCATTTCCCTCCCCTTTTGGGTGGTCTAATATCCCTGGGGCAGAATGAAGAGCAGCATCACAGGGCAGAGCCATTTTGTGTGTGATTGCCCTGTGATCTGCTATCACCAGCAGTTACTGCATCAGAAACACAGCTACAGAGTTTACAAAAAAGCAGAACACAGTGGGCTCAGCAGCATGGTGGACTGGAGGAAAAGTGAAGACATGTGGTGTTTATGTATGGAGCAGCATTATCTGAGTAGAGCTGTCTGTGACTCATCCCTCAGTAAGATAAGGAGGAGATCCAGGTCTGCAGAGAATGGCCAGGCATTGGGGAGAGATACATTGTATGGCAGAAAGAGAGGCAGGCTGTGAATGCAGCTTACCAGAGATCACAGGGTCTGTGTGTGAGGAGGCGGAGACAGAGCAGGAGAAGCACACAGGGAGGGCAGCTTGTGAGAGCAGAGGATGTCTGCCCAGGACGTGCAGTGTAGTGCCTGGAGTACAGAGGAGCGTGGAGATAAATCACCCGCACTCCCCATCCTCCGGTTCCAGTGAGTGCTTCTCTCCTGCGATAGAAAGTAAGTGGAGCTCGGCAGATAGCACAGGGCTCTAATAAAATGCCGGCCAGTCACACCTACATCAGTGTGCAGCCCACAGAGGCGTGCCCAGCTCACTGCTAAAGCAACTACAATGTTAGAGATAGGGTCAGCGCCGGTCTATTATCTCCTATGTCCATGGGGTGCCGTAAAATGACACTGATAGTGTCATGAACTGCTGTGAAACCAAGATGTCAGCCCCCAGTGCCTTCTTTAAACTCATATTACACACGTAATCTGTTTCACATGCATTTAAAACTTGGTTATAGCAGCATGTTATGCTACATTACAGTGATTTATTAATGATCTACAAACGCGGTACCTTCCCTTTAAAGCTTGCCATTACTGCCCAAGAGCTGGCCAATTGCTAATTTCAGTGCCCCTGCACTCCTCTGAGGTGGCAGAGGCAAAACTGCCTTTAATCGCATCATTGGTTGAGTACACAGTTCAGGCCAGCGACACAACTATACTGTTGGCCCAAATTGTCAATCTTCAGGAGAAGACCATCCCCTGGCAAATGGAAGCTGAGGAGACGTGCACTCCTGAAGGAATCCATGCAAAGGATTTGGAATCCGTATGAGAAGAATGCAGCTCTCACCACTATGAAAGGGAATCTGTCACCCCATTTTGGCCCTATAAACTGTGGCCACCGCCGTCAGGGGCTTATCTACTGCATTCTGTAATGCTGTAGATAAGCGCCCCCCCCCCCGATGTAACCTGAAAGATAAGAAAAACAAGTTAGATTATACTCACTCAGGTGCGGTCCAAGTTCAGTTCGGATCCGATTGGCATCGCGGTCTGGGTGCGGCGCCTTCCATCTACATACGAAGTCGTCATCCTCCTTGCTTCTGTTGCGGCTCCGGCGCAGGCGTACTGATTTGCCCTGTTGAGGGCAGAGTAAAAATACCGCAGTGCGCAGGCGCTGTGCCTCTCTGACCTTTCCCGGCACCTGCGCACTGCAGTACTTTGCTCTCAACAGGGCAGAGAATTACGCCTGCGCAGGAGCCGCGACAGCAGCAAGGAAGAGGACAATATTGTATGAAGATGGGAGGTGGCGGACCCAGACCTACGACGTCCATCGGACCGGACTGCACCGGACCACCCCCCAGGTGAGAATAATATAATTTGTAAGAAGAGGACGACATCACATGAAGATGGGAGGCGCCAGACCCGGACCGCCCCTGGGTGAGTATAATCTAACTTGTTTTTTTTATCGTTCAGGTTACATCGGGGGCTTATCTCCCGTATTACAGAATACTGTAGTTAAACCCCTGATGGCGGTGGCCGCACCTTGTTGGGCCAAAATTGGTGACAGATTAAGATGTATTATGAGATGATCTAGCACACATTATTTTACTTAAACTCATTAGTAATACTAATACCCCTACACTTTTAAGCCATGAACATTACATAGAGAAATCTATAATTACAAGAGAAATATGTTATTTTGTCTCTTCTAGGAGGTCACTATTTGCCGGACAGTGACACCATCAGCTGCCATGGGCATTATTTCTCCTCGGGATTTTGTAGATGTTGTAATGATCAAAAGATACGAAGATGGTACCATAACGTCTAATGGTTAGTACAGGCCACTTCTAGACTACATAATTATGTTAATTATGTTGTGTAGTAAATATTTTATCCGTCTTGTAGGATGTGTAACGCCTCCGTTTTTACCTTTTCCATGAGAGGTGGATTTGTCATGGTAAAGTTTGTCTTTCTGTTAGCACCAAGGGCATTAGTAGGGGATATAAATCCAGCCTTATCTCTCAACCCTTTACAAGCAAGTAGATAAATCACCTGAACATGGGGAAAGCTGCAGGCAGACACCTTTGCTAAATTAGCCATGGACTCTAATGGTCAATGATTTGCCCGGTTGTGAACCAGGTACAAGCTCAGGTAATTCACTGTACGGGATGCAGCAGAAAATGTACCAGTATCCATAAAACTACATTGCAAATAAACATTGAATGCAGTTTTGTTGTGATGCTCTGGAATTGGTATTTCAGTATAAATTGTATTAACACTTATTTTCTATATTGTAATAGCTACAAATGTGGAGCATCTAAGCTGCCCTCCCCAGCGACACTTCGTCAGAGGGTTTAACCATTCTTGTGGTTGTTTCTGTGCTCCTGTTCCTGGGTAAGCAAGCTAGAATTTCTCTTATGTGAACTCTAAAGCGACCTCCACTCAGTAGATGTGACTATACATTTTTAGTGTCACTATACCTAATCCCCTCTGTTCTGCTGCTGCTCCTTCCATATCTGCAATCAAAATGGCCCGTGCATAAGCATGGGGAAGGCTCTGGTGAGTCTGGACCACACCTCACCTGCTTGTTCTTTTCCCTGTTAAAATTGACAGCAGAGGAAGACAACCCAAAAGTCTTTTTTAGGATTCCTGCTAAAATAAATTACAAGGTTAATAACATTTATTTGAGCTAGTTTTCCAACTTTATAGGTATTTCTCTAGTTGTAGCTTTCTGCTTCGCTGGGGACAGTGTGCACCTGAAGATTGATAGTTTGGGCCGGCGGCATGGCTGCGCCACTTGTCCGATCTGCGCTCTCTTCTTCCAGGCTGCTAGCAGAAGCAGCTTTGTCTATGCTACATGGGAAAAGCACAGGTGAAAACAGGCAGGTCGGATTTAGCAATCTGGACAGTTGCAGAGTGGAGCGAGCAGACCCTAAAGCATAGAGCCTCCTTGCGTGCATGCTCCTTACCTAGGTAGCTGGCCAGGTTTGCACTGCAGGGTGGCCAGTAACCTAAGCAATAAGCTTATAATTTAAAAAAATCCTCAGTTTTTGGGAACGGAGAAAATTTTTAATAATGGGTAAATTGGAGAATTGCTTGTTTTTACAAGTATTTTGCAATTTTATCCATTTATGAATCTTAAAATTTTACACTTGTACATTGATCAAAAAAGAAATCGACACAAAAATTACATTGAAAGCTCACAAATCATAACGTTATAGCTGTGGACTGAAAATGGTTACACTTCGTTTGGTTCTTAAGGTCCAAAATCACATGGACCTGAACTTGCTAAATGCTTTGGATTAATACACTGGTGGATACGGGCAGAAAAAAAGCCACTGGGCAAGAACAATATATGGCCCATTAGCAGCCCAAGAGCTCCTAAAAATGCAAAATTGAACCTGTTTTGGAGGCAGAAATGAGCTCCAGTCCCTCTTGGGCCCCTCTGCGGCCGCACAAGCTGCACTAATGATACCAAGGAACATGAACTGAACGCCACATGTACACTTGCACTTGTCGTGCTGACCGGCCATTGTGGTGCTTTAGCACAGTCTTGTTACTGAAGCTCTTGGAGAAACATGTTATCTTATAAATCATTTAATGTAACAACTAATCAATGAGGGTGAGATTTCCTGGGCAACTAATGCTCTAGGGGTCTTCTAAAATTGTAAATCAGATTAAGCAATATAATGGATTGGGTGTCAGCAGATATTTACTACTGTGTGTTTTCCTATTATTTGCCTCCACTGATCCAGTATATGAGGGCAATTAAAATGAATCTTCTTAATCACGGATCCTGCTGAATGTGCTGCGGTATTGCAGAGTATGTGCTTGTCAGCGCACTATTAATGTCATGAATTTGTAATTGATGTAATTCCATACTTGTAAAGCCACCCGTAGATATTAGATAGCAGAATCTGCAATATTCATTAGCTTCCTTAGAGGGGTTGTAATACTTGCTTGCGATAGGAGGCTGTTCTTTTCTGTGGCTTGCTCTTACAGCTAATAGATGGGGGTGTGAAGCCGAGCAAATTTTCTTCCATGTCCTTTCACCCAATCACAATTCTGCTTATAAATGTGCAGCTTTTGGCGCATCATATTCATGCACCCATGTTAGATAAGCCAGGGACAATACTGACACATCGTTTGACCACACGGACATGACATGTCAAGGATGGCACATTTGGACAGCAGTAAGTTGGGGTGGAATCATGCCCATGCACATACAGATAAATATTTCATTTTTTTAATAAAAGTTATATAAAAAATATGCTCATGGAAACCACATGAAACTTAGTAAATTATCAGGCATCCAGATATGGGGCGCCCAGCGATCAGCAAGCTGTGTAGGTTGTAACCTCATAAGTTGGGGCAGCCATTTTAAGAGTCTCTAGATTTGGTAACCCCTGTCTCCCTGCTGCAGGGGGACAGCGACCCCCCACATCTTTACTTGCTCCCCAGGTCCAGAGCGAAGTTTGCACTAGAGCCAATATGTGAGTTCAGCAGCTGCGCCTGAGTAGACAGCACAAGCCGATCAGAGCTGCTGAGCTCACTGAAACTGATTGGCAGCAACACTGTCATCGCAACAATCAGCGCTGCAGATAATCACAGACAGCGGGGCAGTGGTGGAGACTGGAGACTTAATGCTGGACCCTAGGAGGGTGAGTAAGGCTTAGTTTGTAGTATTAAAACAGACTGCAGGCAGAGAACAGGGGTTTCCAAAACCAGAAAACCCCTCAAGTGATTATAAAACCTACTGGTATATTCACCGTATTATAAGGGATATGAGGAATGTAGATTTTTTATCCTCGCTTCTCTTTAAGGAGAATCACTTTCTGTCTAGGAATATGGAATTATTAGGCATCCTTATCTCATTATTGCTTTTATTCTTTGTCTTTCAGGGAACCTGAGAAAACACAAGTTTTAAGTTTCTTCCAGACAGACCTTAGTGGTTACCTCCCCAAATCAGTTGTGGAATCTTTTTTTCCGTACAGCATGACCCAGTTTTACAACAATCTCGCAAAGGCTGTTAAAGCATTAAATGTATGACACCGAGCATTGCTCATTTTTAGTTGTACCAGGAAAAGGTCAAGGGGTTCAACCTGCAGCATTTGTTACAACCTGAGAGAGGAGCGTCGGGGCCGTCACCGTAATTACATACAGAAGAATCTATGCATATTTATTTTTTCATTCACATAGGAGAACAACAATTTTATCACGGAGTGTCTATTGTAAAAGTTTTAAAAGTAAAAATATTCATAAATATTTGTTTTTATCATTATTGTTTTCTATATATATATATATATATATGTATATATACACACATGCAGTGATTTATGTGCAAAATGTGAAGAAACTGTTGATGTCATTCAGACAATTACATATAGGACAAGAAAACTGTTTAATGCAGGTAAATATACATATAACCCTAGGTGTCTGCTGGTATGTTAGAGAACACTGAATAATTAGGCTGACTATAAAAATTATTGCCATCGCCCATAAAAGCAGTCCGTCTGCGTAATCTGGGTCGTCACCTATACAAAAGTCTGGCTGCGTAATCTGGGCCAGATATATAGCTCTGGCAAAAATTAAGAGACCACTGCAAAATGTTCAGTTTGTCTGATTTTTCTCTTTATAGGTATATTTTTGAGTAAAATGTAAATTGTTCATTTATTCTATAAACTACTGACAACATGTCTCCGAATTTCCAAGCACTAAATTTTGTATTTATTTTCAGAAAATGAGAAATGTTCAAAATAACAAAAAAAATGCACTGCTTGCAGACCTCAAATAATGCAAAGAAAACAAGTTCATAATCATTTAGAAACAACAATACTAATGTTTTAACTCTGAAAGAGTTCAGAAATCAATATTTTGTGGAATAACCATGATTTTTTATCACAGCTTTCATGCGTCTTGGCATGCTTTCCACCAGTTTTTCACACTGCTCCTGGCGCAAAAATATAAGCAGTTGTTCTTCTTTTTGATGGCTTGTGACTAGTATCCATCATCCTCTTGATTACATTCCAGAGGTTTCCAATGGGGTTCAGGTCTAGAGATTGGGCTGCCCATGACAGGGTTTTGATGTGGTGGTCTCTTAGTTTTTGCCAGAGCTGTATGTGGTTTGGATCTTTACTAGTGATGAGCGAATGTGCTCTTATTAAGGTCTTATCTCAGCATGCTCGGTTGTGAACCGAGTGTCTTCAGTGTCTTCATGATCAAAAAATATATTTGAGTCCCTGCGCCTGCATATCTCGCGGCCGTTCAACAGCCACAACACATGCAGGGATTGCCTGTTTGTTAGATAATCCCTGCATGTGTGGTGGCTGTGTTCAACAGCCACGAGCCATGCAGGTACAGGGACTCGAATATATCTTTCAAAGATAACACCTCATCTGAGCACGTTCACTCATCACTAATCTTTACCTAGAATAGTAATCTGGCTATGTTGCCTGGAGCTCCCCTTATATTAGCAGTCTGATTGACAGGTTCAAAATATTCAAGAATAAAAAATGTGACCTCTGTTAAAAACCTAAGTATGGTTGGGATGTATCACCATTCAATACAAATCACAATTTGATGAACCATGTTTAATTAGACAATTTTTTATTCAATATTATATATCCATACGTATTTACATATATAATCATGTACCAACAAAGATAATGAAATATTTACAAAAACTGCATATTGCATAGATTTAGAGCAGGCGTTTTACAGACCCTCCTGGGTAGAAGCTTTATTCTTATTATTTCCTGCAATTCCCTATGTTAAAGCTCTTATACCAATTAATATGAATAATAATGAAGATAGTATTGTCAGATAAGCGAGACATCTACTGAACATGAAGTTATCCATTAGAGAACTCGAAATTACTCAGCAGAAAATTTTTATAGGGTTTAGTTGAAACTGTCACTGAGGAGGATGCATCTTCCCTCTCTTGCCGTGTGTTTTGCATCTCTAATCACTAGTCTGAAGCAGGTCCCTTGTGGCTTCTCTCCGCCCCCACGCTTCTTGACTGACAGGTCTCTCCTGATAACACTTACACATAGTTTAGGGGAACAGAGCTGGGAGAAGCTGCCAGGTGCCCACCTCAGACTAGTCCTCCGAGTCGCGTAGTGCGCAGCTGCTTTTCAAGGTACCGTATGCTTTTCCTGAGTATCTGCAAAGTTTCATAGTAAAAAATATGTGGCTAGAATAAAGCAGATGATATCTGATTCATGCTGCCACGGTATGAGCCATGTAAATCTCACGGCCGGGGTCTTTTAAGATACAATTTCTCATATATATGTGAATTTTCGTGGACGACTGCATTGGTTACTTCCCATAAACTAGGATCAAAGCAGTCATATCCAGGACCAAGAAAGCTTTTTTAATGTTGCTCCTAATATTATTTCATCTGATGATTTGCATCGAGCCATGTGTTCTGAATTTAGTTTACCGAATGTACAAAACAGCATACCGTATTTGTGGACACATTTGGGGAGAATGTTTTTTTTTTTTTACTTAACTGCATGTCTTTTGAAATAAAAATAATTTTTACAATTGGTTTTCAACTGTCTCTGGCTGACACTCCCATTAGGAATTAGTGATGTGAAAGTGCTATATTCCGACGGGGGTCTTCGGGGCCTCTTTCTCGGGATTTGTTGATGTCCCAGCTGTTAGACCCCCAGCAATGTGCAGGAAACGTAGCCTGATAGAGCTAAATGGTGCACAATTTGTAATGAAAGCTAATTGCAAAAACTATTTCTAGCCAAAATACATGCATTTAAGTAGAAAAAAAATGCCTCAAAGGTTTTATGTCCAATAGATGTTTAAATACCGCCAATAAGGATAGGGTCACGTTATGCACTGATACAACCGATAACCTCGGAGGCATGTAGAAGTTCCTCTTTATAACTTTATTAAGTGGTCATTGTTTCGGTTACAATCTGTATCAGTGTTTTGTGGGTGAAAACATTTTTCTGGAAAAATCATGTACTTGATAAAAAATGAATTTCTAAACCACAGTGACTTCATGCTGACTGCCTGCACTGTGGCTGCATCGGCGCTCTACCGTACACCTTTTTCCTATGTGTTGATATATGTATGTGAGTTTTTGCTGACACAATGGAATGGATTCATCATTTTCAGTTTCAATGAAATCACTTTTCATTTTTGTCTTGTGGTATTTAAGTATTTTTTGCACCTAATCTTTCAAAATGGCGATCAGGATTCATTAATTTTGTTAAGTCAAAAATGTCCTTTCATTTTGTCTTTGAACTATTTTGTGACTTTTTAAGTCACAAGTTTTGCAAAATTGCGCCAACATAACTGGCGTGTATAAAATCACTTCAGGGGGGACAGCAGTACATATGCGATCTTTTTTGCAATATTTAAAAAAGTCACAATCTGGAAATCTCAAACTCCATTCACAATAAAAAGAAAATAGACAAACGTACAGCGAGTATGGAAAGTATTCAGACCCCTTTAAATTTTTCACTTTGTTTCATTGCAGCCATTTGGTAAATTCAAAAAAGTTATTTTTTTCTCATTAATGTACACTCTGTACCCCATCTTGACTAAAAAAAAAAACAGAAATGTAGACATTTTTGCACATTTATTAATAAATAGTGTTGAGCATTCCGATACCGCAAGTATCGGGTATCGGCCGATATTTGCGGTATCGGAATTCCGATACCGAGTTCCGATATTTTTGTGATATCGGGAATCGGTATCGGGATTAAGATTCATGTGTAAAATAAAGAATAAAAAAAAAATATTGATATACTTACCCTCGGACGCGCCCTGGTTGTCACCGCTGCAACCGCCATGCTTCCGTTCCTAAGAATGAGCGCGTTAAGGACCTTCGATGACGTCGCAGCTTGTGATTGGTCGCGTGAGCGGTCACATGACCGCTCAGCGACCAATCACAAGCCGCGACGTCATCGAAGGTCCTTAACGCGCTCATTCTTAGAAAGGGAAGCATGGCGGTTGCAGCGGTGACAACCAGGGCGCGTCCGAGGGTAAGTATATCAATATTTTTATTCTTTATTTTACACATGAATATGGATCCCAGGGCCTGAAGGAGAGTTTCCTCTCCTTCAGACCCTGGGAACCATAGAGGATACCTTCCGATATTTGTGTCCCATTGACTATTGGTATCGGATATCGGTATCGGCGATATCCGATATTTTTCGGATATCGGCCGATACCATCCGATACCGATACTTTCAAATATCGGACGGTATCGCTCAACACTATTAATAAAGAAAAACTGAAATATAACATGCTCATAAGTATTCAGACCCTTTGCTCGGTATTGAGTAGAAGGACCCTTTTGAGTTAGTACAGCCATGAGTCTTCTAGAGAATGATGCAACAAGTTTTTCACACCTGGATTTGGGGATACTCTGCCATTCTTCCTTTCAAATCCTCTTCAGTTCTGTCAGGTTGGATGGTGAATGTTGGTGGACAACCATTTTCAGGTCTCTCCAGAGATGCTCAATTGGGTTTAGGTCAGGGCCCTGCAGCTGAAAAACACCCCTATAGCATGATGCGGCCACCACCATGTTTCACTGTTGGGATTGTATTGGGCAGGTGATGAGCAGTGCCTGGTTTTCTCCACACATACCGCTTAGAATTATCACCAAAAAGGTCTATCATCGTCTCATCAGACCAGAGAATCTTATTTCTCATAGTCTGGGAGTCCTTCATGTGTTTTTTTTAGCAAACTATATGTGGGCTTTCATATGTCTTACACTGAGGAGAGGCTTCTGTCGGCCACTTGGCCATAAAAGCCTGACTGGTGGAGGGCTGCAGTGATAGTTGACTTTGTGGAACTTTCTCCCATCTCCCTACTGCATCTCTGAAGCTCAACATAGAGATCTTGTTGTTCATCTTTACCTCTTTCACCAAGGCTCTTCCCCCACGATTGCTCAGTTTGGCTGGACAGCCAGGTCTAGGAAGACTTATGGTGGTCCTAAACGTCTTCCTTTTAAGGATTATGGAGGCCATTGTGCTTTAAGGAACCTTGAGGACTGCAGAAATTCTGTTGTAACCTTGGCCAGATCTTTGCCTTGCCACAATGCTCTCTCTCTGAGCTCCTTGGCCAGTTCCTTTGACCTCATGATCCTCATTTGGTCTGATTCACTGTGAGTTGTGATGACTTATATAGACAGGTGTGTGCCTTTCCAAATAAAGTCCTATCAGTTTTAATTAAACACAGCTGGACTCCATTGAAGGCGTAGAACCATCTCAAGGAGGATCACAGGGAAATGGACAGCATGTGACTTAAATATGAGTGTCTGAACAAAGGGTCTGAATACTTATGATCATGTGATATTTCAGTTTTTCTTTTTTATTAAATTTGCAGAAATTTCTACATTTTATGGTTTTTTTTTCGGTAAACATGGGGTGCAGAGTGTACATTAAATGTGAAAAAAATATATTTTTTTAATTTACCAAATTGCTGCAATGAAACAAATTGTGAAAAATTTAAAGGGGTCTGAATACTTTCCGTACCCAATGTATATAAAAATAGACATTGAAAAGGTGCAAATTAAAAGAATTAGGCACAAATGAAGAAAAGGAGAAAAACATAAAAAATAGCCAAAAATGTAATAGTTAATCAGGCCCAATCTCTTCAATGCAAGAACTGCTGACTTTCAATTACATGAGTGTACGCAAAGCATACTACTCCACGCTGTCTTAATGGCAGTAGGATACTTGAAGGTTCCATCTGCAGTCGTATAATGTTCATTTACATAAAAACATACTCTTCCTAGCACTTTATGGCACTATTAAGTCAGTAATTGCAGCATTCATGCAGTTCAATGCATTGTGACAGCTGGTAATGAATATTGCTTTACTCATTTTCTGCCTACATTCATATTCATTTTATTACATTAATTTTTATGGCAATGACGTTAAAACAATTAACTCTATTCCATGTAGTTGAATGCACAGCAATATACATCATGCTCAGGGATGGACTTTTAACTAGGCACATGAGGCACGTGCTTGCAGACAGCTCAGTTGGGGAAGGGCCCCCCTGTTTAGGGCCATAATGTATTAGCGGCAATATTTTTGTTGGAGCTGTTGCCTCCGTATTCATGTTATACTGTCTACAGTGCCATGAAAAGGCATTCATACTAGGTGAACTTTTACACATTTTTTCACATTACACACACAAACTTATGTATTTTGGGGGGATTTTATGTGACATACCAACACAAAGTAGCAAGTATTTGTGAAGTGTAAAGGAAATGATACATGATTTTCTGAATATTTTAAAAAATCTAAATCTGATAAATTGTGATGTGCATTTGTATTCAGCACTTTGTAGTCTGATACCCTAAATAAAATCCTGTGTGACCAATTACATCCAGAAGTCATGTAATTAGTAAAATAAAGATTATTATTATTACATTGAATCTACCCTGTGTCGTTTATTCTCAGTATTACTATAGCTGTTCTGTGAAGGCTTCAGAGGTTTGTTTGAGAACACTGGGGCTCAAACAACATCATGAAAAACCAAGGAACACACCAGACAGGTCAGGGATAATGTTGTTGAGAAGAAGAGGTAAAGCAATATTAGGTTATAAAAACAACAACCCAAGCTCTGAACATCTAACTGAGCACTGTTCAAGCGATACAAAAATGGAAGGAATATGGCTCAACTGCAAACCTACCAAGACATGGCTGTACACCTAAACTGGCATTCCAAGCAAGGAGAGCACTAATTAGAGAAGCAGAAAAGAGGCCCATGGTCACTCATGACGAGCTGCAGAGATCCCTAGCTCAAGCAGGAGAATCTGTCCACAGGACAACTATTGGGGCGCAGACAGATGGCCATACAACATGGATGACGATCGCATTGCAATGCTCAGACTCGCCAGCCGGTCTCCTGACCAAAGCGTGACAGCATGTACTTTTATTCAGCTGTCACATTCGGCTCAGGAGAGCCGACGGCCAGTCCAGGCATTGCGATGTGACAGCCGTCTGTGTTATCCAGCCGTCAGTGTTATCCAGCCGTCAGACTATGCCCTTAGTTGTATAGTGTACAAATCTGACAATAAGAAAACATTTTTTGAAAGCAAGCCATAAGAAGTCTCATATGCAGTCTGCAAAAAGCCATGCAGGGGATACAGCTAGCATGTGGAAGAAGGTGCTCTGGTCAGATGAGCCCAAAGTAGAACTTTTGGGGCTAAATGTAAAACACTGGTGGAATTCTAACACTGCACATCACCTTAAAAACATCTCCAATCTCACTGAGCTACTGATAGTTGCAAAGCAGAATGGGCAAAAATGTCAGCCTCTAGATCAGAAAAGCTGGTAGAGACATAACCCAAAATACTTGCATCAGTAATTGCAGCAAAGGGCGGTCCTACAGAGTATTGACTTCGGGGATGAGTACAAATGTACGTTACAATTTTAAGATTTGTATTTGTTAAATATTTAGAAAACCATATATCATTACTGTTACACTTCACAAATACTTGCTACTTAGTGTTGGTACATGAGAAAATCGCACCCAAAAAATATTTATAAGTTTGTGGGAGTAACATAAAAAATGTTCGTGGTATGAATACTTTCACAGCACTGTAGGTTGTAGTTTGATAATAAAAAGCATATTTTTAGTGGGTTTATTAAAGGTAGAGTCTAAAGGACTGTATCTACAGCTCTGGCAAAAATTAAGAGACCACCACATCAAAACCCTGTCCTGGGCAGCCCAATCTCCAGACCTGAACCCCATTGAAAACCTCTGGAATGTAATCAAGAGGATGATGGATAGCCACAAGCCATCAAACAAAGAAGAACTGCTTACATTTTTGTGCCAGAAGCAGTGTGAAAGACTGGTGGAAAGCATGCCAAGACGCATGAAACTGTTTTTGAAAATCATGGTTATTCCACAAAATATTGATTTCTGAACTCTTCCTGAGTTAAAACATTAGTATTGTTGTTTCTAAATGATTATGAACTTGTTTTCTTTGCATTATTTGAGGTCTGAAAGGACTGTTTTTGTTTTTTTTAAAAAAATTTGGAACATTTCTCCTTTTCAGAAAAAAAACTCCAAAATGTATTGCTTGGAAATTCGGAGACATGTTGTCAGAAGTTTATAGACTTAAAGAACAATTTACATTTTACTCAAAAATATACCTATAAAGAGAAAAATCAGACAAACTGAACATTTTGCAGCGGTCTCTTAATTTTAGCCAGAACTGTATTAGTATCAAAGATGTAAATCTCATAAGGGTATGTGCACACATTGCGGATTTACTGCGGATCCGCAGCGTTTTTTCCATGCAGAAATGCTGCAGATCGGCAAGTGATTTACAGTACAATGTAATTCAATGGAAAAAAAATTGCTGTGCTAATGGTGCGGAAAATTCCACATGGAAAACGCTGCGGATCAAAAGAAGTGGCATGTCATTTATTTGTGCGGATCTGCAGCGTTTTTGTACCCATTCCATTATAGAAATCCGCAGGGGTAAAACCGCATGAAATCCGCACAAAATCTGCATAAAAAAACGCAACAAATCCGCACCTGCGTTTTCTGCGAAGAGATGCAGAATCCGCACAAAAAATTCCAGAGGCAAATCCGCAACGTGTGCACATAGCCTTATACTCAACTAAAACCTTATACATACAAAATTGTATAGATATAACATTTATTTAAAGTGAATCAGGCAGCTTGCTACAAGTCTAAAAGGCTTTTACATTTACCGGACTTTTATAAAGAGCGAGAAATAGTGCTATCAAGGTGACAATAGAAGGGACAGTGAGACATGTTCTCCTACTGTATGTGTACACTCTGTGCACTTATCATCAGATATTTAGCTGGTAATACCAAATTTGGCCGGGAGCAGCACCTCTGTCTAACTTAAACCCAATGCATATTTGCACAGAAGATAACATTTTAGTGCAGTTATTGGTGGTTGCAAAAGTTGGCCCATTTCATAACTGCACGAATAGCCACTTATAAACTATAGGGACAGTTTAGGAGCAGCGAGGCCAATATTTGTGCATTTCAAACGCATTACACATGGATGACCATATGGAGAACACTTGTGCGGCTCTCGGCAAGGGGACTCAGACCGATTTTCCGTACATTTAGTGTGACATCGGCCTAATAGGCCTCATTTAGAACTGAAGATAAATCTGCCTTCATTTCCCCATATTACAATTAGTCTTCCATTACATAAACACTTTAACAAGAATGGACGCAATTGTACTATAAGCTATGAACAGTTTTCTTCATTGTGCAGCTATGTTCATGGATTGCTCATACAGCTAGTGGTGGTAGATCGCCTGATCACAGCGAGCACGGGCCCAATGGGCAGTGTTTTGATGGCAGTCCAAGCTTCGAACCGAGTGAGACCTTGTAGGTTGATATTCCCCAGCTGCAGTAATTCATCTCCTGTCTGAACAGCTTCATTCTTGTCTGACACACCTGGAAAAGAAAACATCTGATGGCTTAAATGTCAAGGTCCATGGCACAAGTTCAAATCCCACTGGCTGATCGGTGGCTCCAGAAAGGGATATTACTACTTCAATACCAAGTCAAGAGCAATATGTAACACTGCATCAGTAAAACCTCAGATGTCTTGTCTTAGGCATATAGTCTACCTGTGGCCCTATGTGGAATTATCACAATTCTACGGGCAACCTATTTTCCAGCAATGTGGCACTGCAATTAAAATGAATAGGTGGAATCAGACTACTGCCGCTCTACCGCAAAGCAGGGCACAAAGATGCCGATTCATGAAACTGATAAACCAGAAATCTGGTGCCTGTTTGAAATGTTGCAAAATAAAATTTTGCAAATTTGTGCATGGACCCCGGACATGGACTTCTCCAGAAAATCTGTGATATTGTTTGGTTTCAGCAGCACAAAAAAAGTCTGTTGTGAAAGACTGCAACGCAGCCAATCAGCAAGCATTGCCAATGTGGGGCACACTGTGTAGGAAAAAATAAAGTGCGGCCCCCTCTATTTTTGCTAACCAGCGCAAGTAAAGCTGACAGCTGCAGCCCCCACCTGTGAGCTTTATATTTTTACATATAAATTATTTAAAAAAAATCTTCATAAGATCCCCTGCATTTTTGACAACCAGCCTAGCTAAAGAAGAAAGCTGGAGGCTGGTATTCACAAACTGGGAAAGGGCCATGGATATTAACATAGTAACATAGTAACATAGTAAGGCCGAAAAAAGACATTTGTCCATCCAGTTCAGCCTATATTCCATCATAATAAATCCCCAGATCTACGTCCTTCTACAGAACCTAATTGTATGATACAATATTGTTCTGCTCCAGGAAGACATCCAGGCCTTTCTTGAACCCCTCGACTGAGTTCGCCATCACCACCTCTTCAGGCAAGCAATTCCAGATTCTCACTGCCCTAACAGTAAAGAATCCTCTTCTATGTTGGTGGAAAAACCTTCTCTCCTCCAGACGCAAAGAATGCCCCCTTGTGCCCGTCACCTTCCTTGGTATAAACAGATCCTCAGCGAGATATTTGTATTGTCCCCTTATATACTTATACATGGTTATTAGATCGCCCCTCAGTCGTCTTTTTTCTAGACTAAATAATCCTAATTTCGCTAATCTATCTGGGTATTGTAGTTTTCCCATCCCCTTTATTAATTTTGTTGCCCTCCTTTGTACTCTCTCTAGTTCCATTATATCCTTCCTGAGCACCGGTGCCCAAAACTGGACACAGTACTCCATGTGCGGTCTAACTAGGGATTTGTACAGAGGCAGTATAATGCTCTCATCATGTGTATCCAGACCTCTTTTAATGCACCCCATGATCCTGTTTGCCTTGGCAGCTGCTGCCTGGCACTGGCTGCTCCAGGTAAGTTTATCATTAACTAGGATCCCCAAGTCCTTCTCCCTGTCAGATTTACCCAGTGGTTTCCCATTCAGTGTGTAATGGTGACATTGATTCCTTCTTCCCATGTGTATAACCTTACATTTATCATTGTTAAACCTCATCTGCCACCTTTCAGCCCAAGTTTCCAACTTATCCAGATCCATCTGTAGCAGAATACTATCTTCTCTTGTATTAACTGCTTTACATAGTTTTGTATCATCTGCAAATATCGATATTTTACTGTGTAAACCTTCTACCAGATCATTAATGAATATGTTGAAGAGAACAGGTCCCAATACTGACCCCTGCGGTACCCCACTGGTCACAGCGACCCAGTTAGAGACTATACCATTTATAACCACCCTCTGCTTTCTATCACTAAGCCAGTTACTAACCCATTTACACACAATTTCCCCCAGACCAAGCATTCTCATTTTGTGTACCAACCTCTTGTGCGGCACGGTATCAAACGCTTTGGAAAAATCGAGATATACCACGTCCAATGACTCACCGTGGTCCAGCCTATAGCTTACCTCTTCATAAAAACTGATTAGATTGGTTTGACAGGAGCGATTTCTCATAAACCCATGCTGATATGGAGTTAAACAGTTATTCTCATTGAGATAATCCAGAATAACATCCCTCAGAAACCCTTCAAATATTTTACCAACAATAGAGGTTAGACTTACTGGCCTATAATTTCCAGGTTCACTTTTAGAGCCCTTTTTGAATATTGGCACCACATTTGCTATGCGCCAATCCTGCGGAACAGACCCTGTCTCTATAGAGTCCCTAAAAATAAGAAATAATGGTTTATCTATTACATTACTTAGTTCTCTTAGTATTCGTGGGTGTATGCCATCCGGACCCGGAGATTTATCTATTTTAATCTTATTTAGCCGGTTTCGCACCTCTTCTTGGGTTAGATTGGTGACCCTTAATATAGGGTTTTCATTGTTTCTTGGGATTTCACCTAGCATTTCATTTTCCACCGTGAATACCGTGGAGAAGAAGGTGTTTAATATGTTAGCTTTTTCCTCGTCATTTACAACCATTCTTTCCTCACTATTTTTTAAGGGGCCTACATTTTCAGTTTTTATTCTTTTACTATTGATATAGTTGAAGAACAGTTTGGGATTAGTTTTACTCTCCTTAGCAATGTGCTTCTCTGTTTCCTTTTTGGAAGCTTTAATTAGTTTTTTAGATAAAGTATTTTTCTCCCTATAGTTTTTTAGAGCTTCAATGGTGCCATCCTGCTTTAGTAGTGCAAATGCTTTCTTTTTACTGTTAATTGCCTGTCTTACTTCTTTGTTTAGCCACATTGGGTTTTTCCTATTTCTAGTCCTTTTATTCCCACAAGGTATAAACCGCTTACACTGCCTATTTAGGATGTTCTTAAACATTTCCCATTTATTATCTCTATTATTAGTTCTGAGGATATTGTCCCAGTCTACCAGATTAAGGGCATCTCTAAGCTGGTCAAACTTTGCCTTCCTAAAGTTCAGTGTTTTTGTGACTCCCTGACAAGTCCCCCTAGTGAAAGACAGGTGAAACTGTACAATATTGTGGTCGCTATTTCCTAGATGCCCGACCACCTGCAGATTTGTTATTCTGTCAGGTCTATTAGATAGTATTAGGTCTAAAAGTGCTGCTCCTCTGGTTGGATTCTGCACCAATTGTGAAAGATAATTTTTCTTGGTTATTAGCAGAAACCTGTTGCCTTTATGGGTTTCACAGGTTTCTGTTTCCCAGTTAATATCCGGGTAGTTAAAGTCCCCCATAACCAGGACGTCATTATGGGTTGCAGCTTCATCTATCTGCTTTAGAAGTAGACTTTCCATGGTTTCTGTTATATTTGGGGGTTTGTAACAGACCCCAATGAGAATTTTGTTACCATTTTTCCCTCCATGAATTTCGACCCATATGGACTCGACATCCTCATTTCCTTCGCTAATATCCTCCCTTAAAGTGGACTTTAGACAAGACTTTACATAGAGACAAACCCCTCCTCCTCTCCGATTTTTACGATCCTTTCTAAACAGACTGTAACCCTGTAAGTTAACTGCCCAGTCATAGCTTTCATCTAACCATGTCTCGGTTATTCCCACTATGTCAAAGTTACCTGTAGATATTTCTGCTTCTAGTTCTTCCATCTTGTTTGTCAGGCTTCTGGCGTTTGCAAGCATGCAGTTTAGAGGATTTTGTTTTGTTCCAATCTCCTCGCTGTGGATTGTTTTAGAAATGTTCTTACCTCCCTTCTGAGTATGTTTTCCTGGATCTTCTTTGTTCAAGTCTAATGTTTTTCTTCCCGTCCCCTCTTCTTCTAGTTTAACGCCCTCCTGATGAGTGTAGCGAGTCTTCTGGCGAATGTGTGTTTCCCAGGTTTGTTGAGGTGTAGTCCGTCTCTGGCGAGGAGTCCATCGTACAAGTAATTCACACCGTGGTCCAGGAATCCGAATCCTTGTTGTCTGCACCATCGTCTTAGCCAGTTGTTTGCATCAAGGATCCTGTTCCATCTCCTGGTGCCATGCCCGTCTACTGGAAGGATAGAAGAAAAAACTACCTGTGCATCCAGTTCCTTTACTTTCTTCCCCAACTCTTCAAAGTCTTTGCAGATTGTCGGTAGGTCCTTCCTTGCCGTGTCATTGGTGCCAACATGTATCAGAAGAAATGGGTGGACGTCCTTGGAGTTGAAGAGCTTTGGTATCCTATCGGTCACATCCTTGATCATCGCACCTGGAAGGCAGCATACTTCTCTTGCAGTTATGTCCGGTCTGCAGATGGCTGCTTCTGTGCCTCTCAGTAGTGAGTCTCCCACCACCACCACTCTTCGTTGCTTCTTGGCTGTACTTTTTGCTGTCACTTGTTGCTGTGTGCCCTTTTCTTTTTTGCTTGCTGGTATTGCTTCATCCTTAGGTGTGCCATCTTCATCCTCTACAAAGATTTGATATCGGTTCTTCAGTTGTGTGGTTGGTGATTTCTCCATGGTCTTCTTGCTTCTTTTGGTCACATGCTTCCACTCATCTGCTTTTGGAGGTTCTCTGACACTTTTTTCACCTTCTGTGACCAGTAGAGATGCTTCTGTTCTGTCTAGAAAGTCTTCATTCTCTTTGATGAGTTTCAAAGTTGCTATTCTTTCTTCCAGACCCCGCACCTTTTCTTCTAAAAGGGCCACTAGTCTACACTTCTGACAGGTGAAATTTAATTCTTCTTCTGGTCGATCTGTGAACATGTAGCACATGCTGCAGCTCACCATGTAGGTTGTCACATCTGCCATGTTGCTCCTAGATCCTGCTGACTTGCTGTGTGTTTTCCTTCTTGTGTAATCTACTCAGCCAAGCTCTCTTGCAATAATGTCCTACAGGCAAAAATTTGCGCGCTGTAAGGCGCGCGGTTTGGTGATTCTTTCCAAGCAGCTGGTCCCGGCTGTACCCAACGATCTTCTAGCTTAGGGAGACTCTTCGCTTTCCCAGAAGGCACCTGGAATATGCAAATTAGCCTCCTCAAGCTTGAATCCCTGGTTTGGTGATTCTTTCCAAGCAGCTGGTCCCGCCTGTACCCAACGATCTTCTAGCTTAGGGAGACTCTTCGCTTTCCCAGAAGGCACCTGGAATATGCAAATTAGCCTCCTCAAGCTTGAATCCCTGGCCCTTCACACCCTAAAAACAGCAGGAGGCAGGCGCCCTAGAAAAGGCGCATCTATTAGATGTGCCAATGCACTTTGCCCAGCTTTTCCCACTTGCTCTGATGCAGTGGCAATTGGGTAATATTTGTGGGGTTGATGTCAGCTTTGTAGTGTCAGCTGATATCAAGCCCAGAGGTTAGTAGTGAGGGATTCTGACAGAAAGATTTAAAACAAAGAAAAAAGTCCTTTAACCCCTTATCGTCCAATGACGGGCAGAGTCCTTCATAGGACGCCTCCCCGTTTGGTGTGAGCTCCAGCAATGAGCCTGCACCTTTTCTGGCACATGACAGCTGATCTGATCAGTTGTCATGTGCCCATAACAGCCGCTGGCGGAATCGCGATTCACCCACAGCTGTTAACATGTTAAATGCTGCTGTCAAACTCTGACAGCGGCATTCAACATGCACATGCAGGAAGCGCATCATTACCTCCTCCCATCGGCACCCGTGTCACATAAAAGTGGGTCGCTAATGGGTTGACATGACAACCTGGGGTCAGCAGGAGACCCCTTGTGGTTGTGATAGCTATAGGCGCCGCCCATCGGTCGTTGCTCATAGCAAGTGAGCTTATCTGCTACATAGAGCAGGGCTGAAGCTCTGCTCTATGCAGCACAAGCGATTGGATGATCGCAGCTTCTAGTCTCCCATGGAGACTATTGAAGCAAGTAAAAAGTAAAAA
The DNA here is from genome assembly GCF_032444005.1 of Ranitomeya imitator. NCBI lineage: Eukaryota > Metazoa > Chordata > Amphibia > Anura > Dendrobatidae > Ranitomeya > Ranitomeya imitator. Next base: position 519,806,653 of record NC_091285.1, read on the forward strand.
AAATGTTTTTAAAAATATATTAAAAAAAAAAAAAAATATATATATATATATATATATATAAGTTCACATCACCCCCTTTCACTCCTTTCACGATAAAATAATAAAAAAAATCAAATATACACATATTTGGTATCGCTGTATTTAGATTTGCCTGATCTATCAATATAAAAAAAGAATCGGTACACGTTGTAGCGAGAAAAAAATCTAAATGCCAGAATTATGGTTTATTTTGTTACTTCAATAAAATGCAATAACAGGCGATCAAAAGATTGTATCTACACCAAAATGATATGAATGAAAACATCAGATCGCCACCCAAAAATAAGCCCTCGCCCGGCTCTAGATTCCGAAAAATGGAGACACTACGGAAAGTGGCAACTTTTTTTTTTTGGCAAACTTTGGAATTATTTTTCACCATTTAAATAAAAAGAACCTAGAGATGGTGTCTGTGAACTCGTAATAACCTGGAGAATCATAATGGCAGGTCAGTTTTAGCATTTCGTGGTAAAAAAAAAAAAAACAGACAAATGTGAAATTGCACATTTTTTTGCAATTTCACTGCATTTGGAATTTTATTTCCTGTTTTCCAGTACATGATATGGTAAAATCAATGATGCCATTCAAAAATACATCTCGTCCCGCAAGAAACAAGCCCTCACTTGGCCATATTGACGGAAAAATAAAAAAGTTATGGCCGTGGGAAGAAGGGGAGCAAAAAATGTAAACCGAAATACCCCGGGGTCCTTAAGTTGTTAATTGAAATAAATACACAGAAAAACTCCTTTGTTTGAAATTAACACTCAAAGTCAACACCCTATTTTACCAATATATTCATGTAAAATTAAAAATATTGAAACACTGTATTGCTCACATGTCCGACGACAATCTATTTGTCCCACGAAGAGGCCAATTCTGCTTCATCTTGATTGCATGGCTGAGCGGTGGTATGATGAGCTCAGTCATGAATCCATGAGACACTGAGCTGAGCAGGAGAGTGCAGCTTCAGTGACCTGCGGTAACGTCATTGCGTTTACCGCCGGTCACAGGCACCGGTTCTCAGGCTGAGCTCCGTGTGTCCTGGATTCACATTGCATCATGCCACCGCTCTGCCATGCAATCCCTATAAACCAGAGTTGGCCTCTTTGTGGGACAAATGGATTGTTGTCGAACATGTCAAAAATATGGTGTTTTATTATTTTTAATTTTACATTATTAAATGGGTAAAAAAAGGGTGGGGAATGTCTGTTTTAGCTTAAACCCCCCGCCATTTTTTTTTAAATTAAATATTTTTTTTTTTTTAAATGGCATGGGACCCCTCTATATATATTGATAACCAGCCAATAAAAAGTTGATAGCTGGGGGCTGAAGCCCTCAGCTTTACCTGCGCTGGTTAGGAAAAATAGAGAAGACCCCATGCCATCTTTTATTTTATTTTATGTATTTATTGCACAGGCACCAGTTGACCAGTTCACTGCTATCAGCGAGACCAGGCGCACGACGATGAGAGTAGTACTCATCCATCGCCTGTGGCCGGCGGTCACAACTGTTGGCTCAAATGCTGTCATCTGTGCGGGAACTTTAGAATGAGATCCGGGTTCGGGTACCATTCTGGTACCTGAAGCAAACTTTTTTAAATGTTTGGCCAAACCCGACAGACCCGAACATCCCCATGGATGCCCATCACTGACCAGCTTCATCAACTTTTTGACAACTAGGCAGAGCATAGCAGAGAGGGGTTGAGGTTGAGCACGGACAACAAATTCATCATATTTTACTCCATCGACTGGAGCACATTTTATATGCTGGATCACAACAACTGGAAGACACTCCAAAGTCTGACTGCTGTACAAAACCTAGAGCCTAAAGACTAAGAAAGTGGGCTTCAGCACACATACTGCACATCCCCCAACCCTGAAGCATTGTGTGTTATGGCACTGACTGGAGGCGAGTTCAACCAATGCAATTCTAATCATTTTACATAAATCACATTTATGGCTATCTTTAAAGGGATCTTCTCATGAATCACTTTCATTCCAACAGCCCAGGAATACCAGCTATTTAAAAGTCACTATTTTTTTTTCACATATAAACTTTTCCCATTATGTTATTGATAAACTTACCTGGAGCAGCCAGTGCCAGGCAGCAGCTGCCAAGGCAAACAGGATCATGGGGTGCATTAAAAGAGGTCTAGATACACATGATGAGAGCATTATACTGCCTCTGTACAAATCCCTAGTTAGACCGCACATGGAGTACTGTGTCCAGTTTTGGGCACCGGTGCTCAGGAAGGATATAATGGAACTAGAGAGAGTACAAAGGAGGGCAACAAAATTAATAAAGGGGATGGGAGAACTACAATACCCAGATAGATTAGCGAAATTAGGATTATTTAGTCTAGAAAAAAGACGACTGAGGGGCGATCTAATAACCATGTATAAGTATATAAGGGGACAATACAAATATCTCGCTGAGGATCTGTTTATACCAAGGAAGGTGACGGGCACAAGGGGGCATTCTTTGCGTCTGGAGGAGAGAAGGTTTTTCCACCAACATAGAAGAGGATTCTTTACTGTTAGGGCAGTGAGAATCTGGAATTGCTTGCCTGAGGAGGTGGTGATGGCGAACTCAGTCGAGGGGTTCAAGAGAGGCCTGGATGTCTTCCTGGAGCAGAACAATATTGTATCATACAATTATTAGGTTCTGTAGAAGGACGTAGATCTGGGTATTTATTATGATGGAATATAGGCTGAACTGGATGGACAAATGTCTTTTTTCGGCCTTACTAACTATGTTACTATGTTACTATGTTACTATTGCTAATCTGTGCTGGAAGAGTGGGCTTTGGATATCAGCATCCTTCCCCCTTTACCAGCTGACAAAGTTCCTCCTTATTTTTGCACATAGATCATATGGGATCCCGAGTAGTGCAGTGGAGTATTTGTGTCCACCTATGCTCAGGAGGTGGTGCCATACTATATAAGTAAATGCCATGCTGGATGCTGGAGGGATACTTGGGACACCCTTATACACATAGTCAGAGGGTCCACATGAAAGAGGTGGATTTTACGGCCACATTTTTAATAAATGAGCACAAAAACGGGAACAAACATAATAAATAAAATATCTACAGTTGGTTTGTGAGATTGGCACGAGGATATGAAAAGTGAAAAAGCTTAATTCAAGCAGTGAGAGAATTGTCTATTTTGAGGTCACGGGTGAGGAACTTGGACTTTTAAAGAGGAAACTAAAATTTTGCTTACACTCAAAGAAATGCAATGTGTGTTAAAGCAAATGAAAAGCTTAAATATGAATTCTCATTCCTTATCTACATGACGAATACACACAAGGGCACTGGAAACAATATTGTGATAAAGGTCAGCGCTATAGACCTGGGCTGGTGTAATGCAAACCCAAAACTGCATTTCTCCTACTAAGAGTACAGCTGCCCTCTAGTGGTTGTTCTGAGCAATTTCATGCAAATGTCTGACTATATAAAGTTGCAGAACTTAAAGGTAGAATGATACATTTTTTATAGCAAACTGAATAGGTTTATATTGTAATCATTAAAGCAACCTTAGATTTTTCATTTTCATAGTAAAAATGGGGTTAAACTCTCTCTTCATACTTATACTGTAAAAATATTAGGCATTAATAAAGATAATGAGATATACTCACCTTTAAATATTCTGTTAATGACAATAGGCTTGTCTCCATTAATAGAGCCCTTTCCGCCTTCTAAGCTGAATCCTAAACCAGTCAAATGCTTCTCAAGTGTAACAGTCATTCTAGATCCCGCACTTTCAGAATCTGCCAGAACAAAGGAGACAATCTCTAATAAATACAAGAAACTAGCACGCAGGCTTACACAGCCATAGCCACCGTTACCTTAAAGCAAATTAAGTGAAAGAATCCAATTCTCACAATACAATTTCAATACATTATAGGAAGAGGACTAGAACTCTAGCGCCACCTATTGGAAGCAGCGATCCTAAAAATCAATATCGAACCCTCAATGAGCCTTGCATTATAACTTAGGATACATTTCCCAGAGGAGCATGAATGGCTTTTAAGTCTCTTCACTATGACATGCCAGGTTTGACATGTACGAGGACAAACATTACACCTTAGACCCCAGTCCATCGCCTCTCACCTAGCCAAATCAGATCTCATGCTTTGCACTGAAAAGGGGCAACACTCTGAAGCACATGTTTAAAAATTGAGACACTGGTTTAGCTTTTAATCACACGCCATATTGCAAGGCTCGTTACAGGGTCGATATTGACTTGTAAGATTGCCACTTCCAATAGATGACACTAGAGTTCCAGTTCTCTTCCTCTCGGAAGAGACAATTTGCATATTTAATTTCCCAGAGGAGCATGTATGGCTTTTAAGTCCCCTCACTCTGACATGCCAGGCTTGTCGTGTTATACTTAACAAGGAGAAATGTTACCCCTTAGAACCCAATACATTATAGCAAATGGTTAGCAACCCTCAGCAGGCTGTATTCTGCATGACAACCACTTGGTGGCCACATATAGATTCATACTGTGACAAAAAAACTCCCAACAGAATATAATAAAGCTTTTAGTTATATGCATCTCATCAAAGGTCACTAAAGGGAACCTAAGAGGAGATTCACACTACACGAACCACTAGTCCAAGCAGGTTCCCGGTGGCTTCTCCCCACCATGCTCCCCTCAAACTGACAGGTCCATCCCTTTACCCATAAATAAGGAGAGACCTGCCTTCCTAGTTGAGTGGGGAGAAGGGGCCAAACACCTGCCTGTCATCTGAAACACATGGTCGCTGGGTGTATTTTCAAAGTTTGTTTTCTCTGTAAAGCCGCAGTGTTTCAAAGTAAAACATACAAGGCTTCAAAAGCGAAGCTGGTCCCTGATTGATGCTCCCCTTGGTTTGGGCAACATGAATCTCCTGTGCTGGGTTAGGCTACGTTCACATTTGCGTTGTTGGGTGCAGCGTCGGCGACGCATACCGACGCATGCGTCCTTATTAGAGTTGAGCGACCTTGACCTTTTTAGAGTCGAGCCGGGTTTCGCGAAACCCGACTATCTCAAAAGTCGGGTCGAGTGAAATCGGCCGATTATGACGTAAAGTCGGGATCGACCGAAACACGAAACCCAATGCAAGTCAATGGGGCAGCATAGTCGGCAGTGAGTGGGGGCCAGGAAAACACCTAGAGTGCCCATTTTAATGTCAAAACCATCCATTCTTCTTAATGAAGCTTGTCAAGCGTAATTTACCTTATAATAATTGGAAGGCATTTGAAATTGGGGGTCATTTGGCTAAAGTTGTGGTGGGTAGGGCTGGTTCAAGTAATTAGTGGGCCCAGGAAATCTGGACCACGTCACGGCAGTGGAGCAGGGAGAGGTAAGTATTTCAACTTTGCAAGTGCTGTGAACCTGAGCAAGCAGGGGGGGCCCACTCGTTGGCATTGGCACTGGCACAGGGCCCCTCAAAGTACAGCGGTGTGTTTGCACGGCGGGGGCGCCTCCCACCGGCAGCAACACTTTTGCGTACCATGAGAGGCCCTGTGCCAGTGACGTCGCCAACTAGTATTCCTCCCCCCACCTGATGAAGGAACCTGCACTTTCATCTGCACCTTCCTGTTTGTCCCCGTGTAAGGTGGTATGGTATGCGGGAAGGGGGACCTGACTTTCAGCAGGGTCACAATCTTGCAGTGTAGCGTGCACGGGAAATGTTGCGTTATGGGTCAATGTACCAGCAGACTCATCTATCACTGGCTGGGCAATGGGCAGGATGAGGAGGAAACACAGATATAGGCCCAAAGAATAAAGTGGGCTAAATGCAGTTCAAAATTGGTAACACAGGACTAATCAGGGGGCATTGCAGTGGAGGACAACTGGAATGAGAGGCTGACACAGAGAGTAGGCCCAAATCAGTAAGTAGTCGAAATGCAGTTCAAAATTGGCAACAGTAGTAAACAGGCGGCACAGCTTTGTTCAGTGGAGGAGAACAGCAAGGAGTGGCAGACACCGATATTAGGCCCCAACCCAACTAGTAGGCCAAATGCAGTCTAACATTAACAACTACTTAACGAGCGCCTGAAAACGGAATTTCAGGACAGGAAACCAGGAGAACAGCAAGGAGCGGCAGACACCGATAGTAGGCCCCAAACCAACTAGTACGCCAAATGCAGTTGTTCTGTTTAACCACAATTTAATGAGAGCCTGAAGATAGAAGTTCAGGAAAGGCAACCTGGAGAACACCTTGGAGTGGAACACACCATCTCTCTACACCCCATACCCAATTTGTAGGTCTAATGCAGCGTAGTTTCCAACAACTACTAAACGAGAGCATGATGATCGAAACATTGGCGAGGAAACCTGGGGAACACCTTGGAGTGGAACACACCATCTCTCTACAGTGGAACACACCATCTCTCTACACCCCATACCCAATTTGTAGGCCTAATGCAGCGTAGTTTCCAACAACTACTAAACGAGAGCCGGAAGATCGAAGCTCAGGAAAGGCAACCTGGAGAACACCTTGGAGTGGAACACACCATCTCTCTACACCCCATACCCAATTTGTAGGCCCAATGCAGCGTAGTTTCCAACAACTACTAAACGAGAGCCGGAAGATCGAAGCAATGGAGAGGAAACCTGGGGAACACCTTGGAGTGTAACACACCATCTCTCTACACCCCATACCCAATTTGTAGGCCTAATGCAGCGTAGTTTCCAACAACTACTAAACGAGAGCCGGAAGATCGAAGCAATGGAGAGGAAACCTGGGGAACACCTTGGAGTGTAACACACCATCTCTCTACACCCCATACCCAATTTGTAGGCCTAATGCAGCGTAGTTTCCAACAACTACTAAACGAGAGCCGGAAGATCGAAGCAATGGAGAGGAAACCTGGGGAACACCTTGGAGTGGAACACACCATCTCTCTACACCCCATACCCAATTTGTAGGCCTAATGCAGCGTAGTTTCCAACAACTACTAAACGAGAGCCGGAAGATCGAAACAATGGAGAGGAAACCTGGGGAACACCTTGGAGTGTAACACACCATCTCTCTACACCCCATACCCAATTTGTAGGCCTAATGCAGCGTAGTTTCCAACAACTACTAAACGAGAGCCGGAAGATCGAAGCAATGGAGAGGAAACCTGGGGAACACCTTGGAGTGGAACACACCATCTCTCTACACCCCATACCCAATTTGTAGGCCTAATGCAGCGTAGTTTCCAATAACTACTAAACGAGAGCATGATGATCGAAGCATTGGCGAGGAAACCTGGGGAACACCTTGGAGTGGAACACACCATCTCTCTACAGTGGAACACACCATCTCTCTACACCCCATACCCAATTTGTAGGCCTAATGCAGCGTAGTTTCCAACAACTACTAAACGAGAGCCGGAAGATCGAAGCTCAGGAAAGGCAACCTGGGGAACACCTTGGAGTGGAACACACCATCTCTCTACACCCCATACCCAATTTGTAGGCCCAATGCAGCGTAGTTTCCAACAACTACTAAACGAGAGCCGGAAGATCGAAGCTCAGGAAAGGCAACCTGGGGAACACCTTGGAGGGTGATTATATTCTTATTAGGTATATACTCACCCTCGGACGCGCCCTGCTTCTTTATTTGTAATGAATGTTTATTTGCAATGTGGTTTTGACTTACTCTATTTTTTTGGTAAATAATGATTTTATTATTTTCATTGTTTTGCATCTTCTTGGCAATAATATAAAGAAGACGCGACAGGACAACACTCGGTGGATGCCATATCTGTGTTTAAAATTGAAAAAACCTTTCAGTTAACTACTTGCAGGAGAAAGTTATTGTAGCTGGTGGCCATTTTTAGTACTGTACCAGATTTTTGTTGTATGTGTTTGTTTTTAATGTTAAAATGTCTGCATTTGATATCTCTCCAGTATTTTCTTTTTTATAAGCAAAATACTTATTTTTATATTTTCTGATGTTGGTTCCAGGGGTACACGGGCAGCAGTGGTGTGGTCAGTGGAGGCCTAGTGGAAGGAGTGACCGCAGACAGGCATCGAAGGCCTAAAATAATAACACATGGCTGTAGGCAATTTTAAATTGGTTCCAGGGGTACACGGGCAGCAGTGGTGTGGTCAGTGGAGGCCTAGTGGAAGGAGTGACCGCAGACAGGCATCGAAGGCCTAAAATAATAACACATGGCTGTAGGCAATTTTAAATTGGTTCCAGGGGTACACGGGCAGCAGTGGTGTGGTCAGTGGAGGCCTAGTGGAAGGAGTGACCGCAGACAGGCATCGAAGGCCTAAAATAATAACACATGGCTGTAGGCAATTTTAAATTGGTTCCAGGGGTACACGGGCAGCAGTGGTGTGGTCAGTGGAGGCCTAGTGGAAGGAGTGACCGCAGACAGGCATCGAAGGCCTAAAATAATAACACATGGCTGTAGGCAATTTTAAATTGGTTCCAGGGGTACACGGGCAGCAGTGGTGTGGTCAGTGGAGGCCTAGTGGAAGGAGTCACCGCAGACAGGCATCGAAGGCCTAAAATAATAACACATGGCTGTAGGCAATTTTAAATTGGTTCCAGGGGTACACGGGCAGCAGTGGTGTGGTCAGTGGAGGCCTAGTGGAAGGAGTGATCGCAGACAGGCATCGAAGGCCTAAAATAATAACACATGGCTGTAGGCAATTTTAAATTGGTTCCAGGGGTACACGGGCAGCAGTGGTGTGGTCAGTGGAGGCCTAGTGGAAGGAGTGACCGCAGACAGGCATCGAAGGCCTAAAATAATAACACATGGCTGTAGGCAATTTTAAATTGGTTCCAGGGGTACACGGGCAGCAGTGGTGTGGTCAGTGGAGGCCTAGTGGAAGGAGTCACCGCAGACAGGCATCGAAGGCCTAAAATAATAACACATGGCTGTAGGCAATTTTAAATTGGTTACAGGGGTACACGGGCAGCAGTGGTGTGGTCAGTGGAGGCCTAGTGGAAGGAGTGACCGCAGACAGGCATCGAAGGCCTAAAATAATAACACATGGCTGTAGGCAATTTTAAATTGGTTCCAGGGGTACACGGGCAGCAGTGGTGTGGTCAGTGGAGGCCTAGTGGAAGGAGTGACCGCAGACAGGCATCGAAGGCCTAAAATAATAACACATGGCTGTAGGCAATTTTAAATTGGTTCCAGGGGTACACGGGCAGCAGTGGTGTGGTCAGTGGAGGCCTAGTGGAAGGAGTGACCGCAGACAGGCATCGAAGGCTTAAAATAATAACACATGGCTGTAGGCAATTTTAAATTGGTTCCAGGGGTACACGGGCAGCAGTGGTGTGGTCAGTGGAGGCCTAGTGGAAGGAGTCACCGCAGACAGGCATCGAAGGCCTAAAATAATAACACATGGCTGTAGGCAATTTTAAATTGGTTACAGGGGTACAAGGGCAGCAGTGGTGTGGTCAGTGGAGGCCTAGTGGAAGGAGTCACCGCAGACAGGCATCGAAGGCCTAAAATAATAATACATGGCTGTAGGCAATTTTAAATTGGTTACTGGGGTACACGGGCAGCAGTGGTGTGGTCAGTGGAGGCCTAGTGGAAGGAGTGACCACAGACAGGCATCGAAGGCCTAAAATAATAACACATGGCTGTAGGCAATTTTAAATTGGTTCCAGGGGTACACGGGCAGCAGTGGTGTGGTCAGTGGAGGCCTAGTGGAAGGAGTGACCGCAGACAGGCATCGAAGGCCTAAAATAATAACACATGGCTGTAGGCAATTTTAAATTGGTTCCAGGGGTACACGGGCAGCAGTGGTGTGGTCAGTGGAGGCCTAGTGGAAGGAGTGACCGCAGACAGGCATCGAAGGCTTAAAATAATAACACATGGCTGTAGGCAATTTTAAATTGGTTCCAGGGGTACACGGGCAGCAGTGGTGTGGTCAGTGGAGGCCTAGTGGAAGGAGTCACCGCAGACAGGCATCGAAGGCCTAAAATAATAACACATGGCTGTAGGCAATTTTAAATTGGTTACAGGGGTACAAGGGCAGCAGTGGTGTGGTCAGTGGAGGCCTAGTGGAAGGAGTCACCGCAGACAGGCATCGAAGGCCTAAAATAATAATACATGGCTGTAGGCAATTTTAAATTGGTTACTGGGGTACACGGGCAGCAGTGGTGTGGTCAGTGGAGGCCTAGTGGAAGGAGTGACTACAGACAGGCATCGAAGGCCTAACATAACAAAAATGTCAATACAATGGTATTGTCAGTGGCAGGCATTGAAGGATGTCAGCGCATAGACTAAACATTGGTGGAGCTGTGAGATAATTTTGCAAGTGGTAGAGCACTGTTTGAGCTGGGGTGGGGGGAACTGTCTTGTGGCCGGCGGTACAGGCCCAGGGCCCCTCATATTACAACGGTGTGTCTGACGTTGGGTGCGCACCACCACCGCCAGAGACACTTTATTGTACTAGGAGGGACCCAGTGGCAGTGCCGTCGACCAAAAGCGGGCTCACCCACCTCTTCAGACAAACTGCACTCTCACGGGTGCTGTCGCCAAGTGTCGATACCACGGCCCCGTGTGGGGAGTTTGGCCATTTAGTGAGGTGTAAACATGTCGTATGCTGGACAATCAGGTGCAGAAAATTACGAGATTGGAAAAGGCATTCAGAATAGTCCACAGGCAAGACCTTTTCATAGGAAAGCTAGGTGTCAGCCTGGCAAGGTGGGGCAAAAGATTTCGAAATCCAGTTGTGGTTCATTTTAATGAAGGTTAGATCATCTACATTTTGGGTAGCCAGACGAGTCCTTTTTTCTGTTAGTATTGAACCTGCAGCACTGAATACTCTTTCTGATAGGACACTAGCTGCCGGGCAAGCAAGCTCCTGCAATGCATGGTATGCACTGACTTTACCCAGCTCTCCCTGGCTCCAGAATATCTCTGTATACTGCATTGATTTTCCATGGTATGCACTGACTTTACCCAGCCCTCCCTGGCTCCAGAATATCTCTGTATACTGCATTGATTTTCCATGGTATGCACTGACTTTACCCAGCTCTCCCTGGCTCCAGAATATCTCTGTATACTGCATTGATTTTCCATGGTATGCACTGACTTTACCCAGCTCTCCCTGGCTCCAGAATATCTCTGTATACTGCATTGATTTTCCATGGTATGCACTGACTTTACCCAGCTCTCCCTGGCTCCAGAATATCTCTGTATACTGCATTGATTTTCCATGGTATGCACTGACTTTACCCAGCTCTCCCTGGCTCCAGAATATCTCTGTATACTGCATTGATTTTCCATGGTATGCACTGACTTTACCCAGCTCTGCCTGGCTCCAGAATATCTCTGTATACTGCATTGATTTTCCATGGTATGCACTGACTTTACCCAGCTCTCCCTGGCTTCTGAATGTCTCTGTATATTGCACTGGCTTTTCTATGCTTCCCCTGGATCTGAGTGTCTTGGTGCAGCACATATAATCCTTTTAGTATGCTTTCTCACCTATGAGCTTGTTTCCAAGACCTGTTTTCATGTCTCTCATTGTGTGATCCTGGCATCTCTTTGAGTGGTCAGTCTTACCCCTCCCTCACTTTATGACCTTTGCTTAACTCTCTACATCTGGTCTCCCATACCCAGCCACCCCCTCATTCACACCTGATTGCCCTTAACTGGGGATATATTCACATGCAGGAGTCTGCTATAGACTCAGTCTGCTGCAAATCATCTTTTAACTTCCATCTTTTAAATTACATCTTTTTAATTATGATTCTGAATTAGACTGAATTGGACTGGAATTGACTGGAAGGTAACAGAACACCAACCACTACAATGTTTTGGTTTCTTTTCTCTTTCACCCCCATACTACTTTCCTTCTTACAATCTCCTGCAATCCCTCCTCCTAGTAAGGAACTAGTCATTTCTTCCTCCATACTCCCCAGCCATCTCACCTTCCCCTCAGAACTGTTCCTCCACATACAATCCTTTTTATCCAGACACACACGGCCACATCATGTCCTATCCTGCTCCCACCTTCTAATGATCTGTCTGTTACTCCTCATTGCTGGTGACATATCCCCAAATCCCGGCCCTCCCCAATTCATCCCCACACTCGTTTCTATCCCCCTGCCACGATCCTCCGCACGTTTTCCCAACCACGACAACCTCATACCCATTCATCCAGCCCCCACTCCCCCGCTCCCCCTACTTGGAGCACTATGGAACGCACGCTCCATCTGCAACAAACTGCCATTTATCCATGACCTCTTCATCACCAACAAACTCTCCTTCCTCGGCCTCACTGAAACCTGGCTCACCCCCTCTGACTCGGCCTCTCCAGCTGCGCTCTCCTATGGCGGATTCCACCTCTCTCACACCCCTCGCCCCAGCAACAAACGCGGTGGAGGAGTTGGCTTGCTCCTGTCCGACACCTGCTCCTTTACTCCAATCCCGCTACCACCCTCCGCTACTCTTCCCTCGTTTGAGGTGCACTCTGTCCGCATCTATTCCCCCTCCAACCTCCAGCTGGCTGTCATCTACCGCCCCCCAGAACTAGCCATCTCCACCTTTCTCGACCACTTCACCACCTGGCTACTTCATTTCCTCTCTGTTGACATCCCCACTATCATCATGGGTGATTTCAATGTCCCCATTGACACTTTCACCTCAGCTACCTCTAAACTTTTATCACTGACTGCCTCCTTTGGCCTCACTCAATGGTCCTCTGAGGCCACTCACAAAGATGGCCACACGCTGGACCTCATCTTCACCCGCCTCTGCTCCCTTACTAACCTCACTAACACACCCCTCCCCCTGTCTGACCACAACCTACTGACATTCTCGTCCCTCTCCTCTCCTAGTGTGCAACCCCCACTCCACAAACTCACTCACCCTCGCAGAAATCTCAAACATCTCAACTTACAATCACTCTCTGAGTCCCTTCTCCCTCTCACAGACATAGCCTCCCTTCATGACACAGATGCTGCTGCCACTTTTTATAACACCACAATAACAACAACACTCGATTCGGCCACCCCACTCATGCATAGTAAAACTCGTACAATTAACAGGCAGCCCTGGCTGACCAGCCTGACCAAAGAATTGAGACGGGCTTCCAGGATTGCTGAGCGGAGATGGAAGCGATCCCACTCTGCCGACCACTTCACTGCATACAAGCAGTCCCTCGCCAGCTTCAAGTCTGCGCTCACTGCCGCAAAACAAACTTACTTCTCATCCCTCATATCCTCCCTGTCCCACAACCCTAAACAGCTTTTCAACACTTTCAATTCTCTACTCCGTCCCCCCGCACCTCCTCCCTCCCCCCTCATTTCTGCTGATGACTTCGCCTCTTTCTTTAAACAGAAGATCGATACGATCAGAGAAAGCTTTGGCCCACAGCGCCCACTGCCCCTCTTAGCTGCTCAACCCTGCTCCTCCAAAACCAGCTTCTCCACCATGACAGAAGATCAGCTCTCCACCCTCCTGTCAAGATCACACCTCACCACCTGCACGCTTGACCCGCTCCCATCCCACCTCATCCCTAACCTTTCCACGGTCTTCATCCCAACCCTAACACACCTCTTCAACCTCTCACTCACAACAGGTGTCTTTCCCTCATCCTTCAAGCATGCCAAGATCACACCCATCCTCAAAAAGCCCTCCCTCGACCCATCCTCTGTGTCTAGCTATCGCCCAATATCTCTTCTCCCTTATGCCTCCAAATTGCTGGAGCAACATGTCCATCTTGAACTGTCCTCCCACTTCTCCTCCTGCTCCCTCTTTGATCGGTTACAATCAGGCTTCCGTTCCCATCACTCAACTGAAACTGCCCTAACTAAAGTCACCAATGACCTACTAACTGCCAGGAGCAAGCGACACTACTCTGTCCTCCTTCTCCTGGACTTGTCTTCTGCCTTTGACACTGTAGACCACTCCCTTTTGCTACAAATCCTCTCATCCCTTGGCATCACAGACTTGGCCCTTTCCTGGATCTCGTCATATCTGACAGACCGAACATTCAGTGTCTCCCTCCCCCACACCACCTCCTCACTTCGCCCCTTGTCAGTCGGTGTTCCTCAAGGCTCTGTTCTAGGACCCCTACTCTTCTCCATCTACACTTTCGGCCTGGGACAGCTCATAGAATCCCACGGTATGCAGTACCATCTCTACGCTGACGACACGCAGATCTACCTCTCCGGACCTGACCTCTCCTCCTTGCTTACCAAAATCCCGCACTGTCTGTCTGCCATTTCAGCCTTCTTTTCTGCTCGCTTTCTACAACTGAACATGGACAAAACAGAATTCATCATCTTTCCCCCATCTCACTCTACCCCTCCACCAGACCTATCCATCAATGTCAATGGCTGCTCACTATCCCCAGTCCCACACGCCCGGTGCCTCGGGTGATCCTCGACTCTGCCCTCTCTTTCAAGCCACATATCCAAGCCCTTGCCTCCTCCTGTCATCTCAAACTCAAAAATATTTCCCGGATCCGTGCTTTCCTTGACCGCAACACTGCAAAAACGCTAGTGCATGCCCTTATCATCTCCCGCCTCGACTACTGCAACCTCCTACTCTCTGGACTCCCCTCTAGCACTCTGGCACCACTCCAATCCATCCTACACTCTGCTGCCCGACTAATCCACCTGTCCCCCCGCTATTCCCCAGCCTCTCCCCTGTGTCAAGCCCTTCACTGGCTTCCTATCGCCCAGAGACTCCAGTTCAAAACCCTCACACTGACATACAAAGCCATCCACAACCTGTCTCCTCCATACATCTGTGACATGGTCTCCCGGTACCTACCTACACGCGACCTCCGATCCTCCCAAGACCTCCTTCTCTACTCCCCTCTCATCTCTTCTTCCCATAACCGCATCCAAGACTTCTCCCGTGCTTCCCCCATACTCTGGAACTCTCTACCCCAACACATCAGACTCTCGCCTAACATAGAAACCTTCAAAAAGAACCTGAAGACCCACCTCTTCCGACAAGCCTACAGCCTGCAGTGATCCTCAACCTACTGAACAGCCGCGCAACCTGCCCTACCCTCTCCTAGTGTATCCTCACCCACCCCCTGCAGACTGTGAGCCCTCGCGGGCAGGGTCCTCCCTCCTTATGTACTCGTGTGCCTTGTTATCTGCTCATGTTTAATGTATTTGTCTATATTTGCCCCGTATTCACATGTAAAGCGCCATGGAATAAATGGCGCTATAAAAATGTATAATAATAATAATAATAATAATAATGCATATTCTGCCAATTCTGGCCAGGTGTCTAATTTTGATGCCCAGTAATCAAATGGGAATGACGGTTGAGGGAGAACATCGATAAGGGATGAAAAATAGTTTGTAACCATACTGGACAAATGTTGTCTCCTGTCACTTTGAATTGATGCTGCAGTACCTGTCCTGTCTGCGGTCATAGCAAAATCACTCCACAACCTGGTCAGAAAACCCCTCTGGCCAACGCCACTTCTGATTTCTGCCCCTCTAACTCCTCTGGTCTGCTGGCCCCTGCAGCTCGTGTGAGAACGATCACGGGAGCTGTGTGCAGGGAATGCCAGAAGCAAACGGTCAACAAGAGTTGATTGTTTGGTTGCTAATATTAGTTCCAAGTTCTCATGTGGCATTATATTTTGCAATTTGCCTTTATAGCGAGGATCAAGGAGGCAGGCCAACCAGTAATCGTCATCATTCATCATTTTAGTTATGCGTGTGTCCCTTTTGAGGATACGTAAGGCATAATCCGTCATGTGGGCCAAAGTTCCAGTTCTCAAATCTGCGGTTGTGCTTGGTTGAGGGGCAGTTTCAGGCAAATCCACGTCACTTGTGTCCCTCAAAAAACCAGAACCCGGCCTTGCCGCGCCACCAATTTCCAGTGGCCCCGGAAAAGCTTCCTCATTAAAAATATAATCATCCCCATCATCCTCCTCGTCCTCCTCCTCCTCTTCGCCCGCTACCTCGTCCTGTACACTGCCCTGGCCAGACAATGGCTGACTGTCATCAAGGCTTTCCTCTTCCTCAGCTGCAGACGCCTGATCCTTTATGTGCGTCAAACTTTGCATCAGCAGACGCATGAGGGGGATGCTCATGCTTATTATGGCGTTGTCTGCACTAACCAGCCGTGTGCATTCCTCAAAACACTGAAGGACTTGACACATGTCTTGAATCTTCGACCACTGCACACCTGACAACTCCATGTCTGCCATCCTACTGCCTGCCCGTGTATGTGTATCCTCCCACAAAAACATAACAGCCCGCCTCTGTTCACACAGTCTCTGAAGCATGTGCAGTGTTGAGTTCCACCTTGTTGCAACGTCTATGATTAGGCGATGCTGGGGAAGGTTCAAAGAACGCTGATAGGTCTGCATACGGCTGGAGTGTACGGGCGAACGGCGGATATGTGAGCAAAGTCCACGCACTTTGAGGAGCAGGTCGGATAACCCCGGATAACTTTTCAGGAAGCACTGCACCACCAGGTTTAAGGTGTGAGCCAGGCAAGGAATGTGTTTCAGTTGGGAAAGGGAGATGGCAGCCATGAAATTCCTTCCGTTATCACTCACTACCTTGCCTGCCTCAAGATCTACAGTGCCCAGCCACGACTGCGTTTCTTTCTGCAAGAACTCGGACAGAACTTCCGCGGTGTGTCTGTTGTCGCCCAAACACTTCATAGCCAATACAGCCTGCTGACGTTTGCCAGTAGCTGCCCCATAATGGGAGACCTGGTGTGCAACAGTGGCAGCTGCGGATGGAGTGGTTGTGCGACTGCGGTCTGTGGACGAGCTCTCGCTTCTGCAGGAGGACGAAGAGGAGGAGGAGGGGGTGCGAACGGCTACAGCCAATTGTTTCCTAGACCGTGGGCTAGGCAGAACTGTCCCAAACTTGCTGTCCCCTGTGGACCCTGCATCCACCACATTTACCCAGTGTGCCGTGATGGACACGTAACGTCCCTGGCCATGCCTACTGGTCCATGCATCTGTTGTCAGGTGCACCTTTGTGCTCACAGATTGCCTGAGTGCATGGACGATGCGCTCTTTAACATGCTGGTGGAGGGCTGGGATGGCTTTTCTGGAAAAAAAAGTGTCGACTGGGTAGCTCGTAGCGTGGTACAGCGTAGTCCATCAGGGCTTTGAAAGCTTCGCTTTCAACTAACCGGTAGGGCATCATCTCTAACGAGATTAGTCTAGCTATGTGTGCGTTCAAACCCTGTGTACGCGGATGCGAGGCTAAGTACTTCCTTTTTCTAACCATAGTCTCATGTAGGGTGAGCTGGACTGGAGAGCTGGAGATCGTGGAACTAGCGGGGGTGCCGGTGGACATGGCAGACTGAGAGACGGTGGGAGATGGTATTGTTGCCGCCGGTGCCCTAGATGCAGTGTTTCCTACTACGAAACTGGTGATTCCCTGACCCTGACTGCTTTGGCCTGGCAAAGAAACCTGCACAGATACTGCAGGTGGTGCGGAAAATGGTGGCCCTACACTGCCGGAAGGGATGTTGCGTTGCTGACTAGCTTCATTGGCCGAGGGTGCTACAACCTTAAGGGACGTTTGGTAGTTAGTCCAGGCTTGCAAATGCATGGTGGTTAAATGTCTATGCATGCAACTTGTATTGAGACTTTTCAGATTCTGTCCTCTGCTTAAGGTAGTTGAACATTTTTGACAGATGACTTTGCGCTGATCAATTGGATGTTGTTTAAAAAAATGCCAGACTGCACTCTTTCTAGCATCGGATACCTTTTCAGGCATTGCAGACTGAGCTTTAACCGGATGGCCACGCTGTCCTCCAACAGGTTTTGGCTTTGCCACGCGTTTTGGGCAAGATACGGGCCCGGCAGATGGAACCTGTTGCGATGTTGATGCCTGCTGCGGGCCCTCCTCCTCCGCTTCAGAACTGCTGCCGCCTGCACCCTGTTCCCCCAATGGCTGCCAATCGGGGTCAAGAACTGGGTCATCTATTACCTCTTCTTGTAGCTCGTGTGCAACTTCGTCTGTGTCACCGTGTCGGTCGGTGGTATAGCGTTCGTGATGGGGCAACATAGTCTCATCAGGGTCTGATTCTTGATCAGCACCCTGCGAGGGCAATGTTGTGGTCTGAGTCAAAGGACCAGCATAGTAGTCTGGCTGTGGCTGTGCATCAGTGCACTCCATGTCAGATTCAACTTGTAATGGGCATGGACTGTTAACTGCTTCACATTCTAAGCCAGGGACAGTATGTGTAAAGAGCTCCATGGAGTAACCCGTTGTGTCGCCTGCTGCATTCTTCTCTGTTGTTGTTTTTGCTGAAGAGGACAAGGAAGCGACTTGTCCCTGACCGTGAACATCCACTAACGACGCGCTGCTTTGACATTTACCAGTTTCACGAGAGGAGGCAAAAGAGCTAGAGGCTGAGTCAGCAAGATAAGCCAAAACTTGCTCTTGCTGCTCCGGCTTTAAAAGCGGTTTTCCTACTCCCAGAAAAGGGAGCGTTCGAGGCCTTGTGTAGCCAGACGACGAACCTGGCTCCACAGCTCCAGACTTAGGTGCAATATTTTTTTTCCCACGACCAGCTGATGCTCCACCACTACCACTACCCTCATTACCAGCTGACAATGAACGCCCCCGGCCACGACCTCTTCCACCATACTTCCTCATTGTTTTAAAAACGTAAACAAACTAACGGTATTTGTTGCTGTCACACAAATTACACGGTGAGCTATAACTTCAGTATGATTTAGCTACCCCTTTACAGGTGAGTGAGACCACAACGAAAATCAGGCACAATGTTACACACTCTGTTGTTGGTGGCAACAAATGAGAGAGATGCCACACACGCAGGACTGTCACTGAAGCACAAATGTAAATATTAATCTCCCACTGATTTGATTTTTTTTTTTTTTTAAGGGAGACTTTAGGAAAAAAAAATAATAGAATAAAATGATTTTTTCAGGAAGAATTTAGAAACCAAATAAAATAAAATGATTTTTTCTGGGAGAATTTAGAAAACAAATAAAACAAAAAAAGGCTTTCTATGGCCCACTGAGTGAGAGATGACGCACACAGGAGTCAGGAGTGGCACACAAGCCCAGAGGCCAATATTTATCTCCCGCTGATTGATGTAGTGATTTTTTCAGGTAGATTTTGGAACCCAAATCAAGCTAAAATAAATAATAGGCTTTCTATGGCCCACAATTGGAGAGAGAGAGAGAGAGATGGCACACCCAGGAGTCAAGACTGGCACACAAGCAGAAAGGGCAATATTAATCTCCCACTGATTTGTTTTTTGTTTTTTTTTTTCAGGGAGACTTTAGGAAAAAAAAAATAGAATAAAATGATTTTTTCAGGAAGAATTTAGAAACCAAATAAAATAAAATGATTTTTTCAGGGAGAATTTAGAAAACAAATAAAACAAAAAAAGGCTTTCTATGGCCCACTGAGTGAGAGATGACGCACACAGGAGTCAGGAGTGGCACACAAGCCCAGAGGCCAATATTTATCTCCCACTGATTGATGTAGTGATTTTTTCAGGTAGATTTTGGAACCCAAATCAAGCTAAAATAAATAATAGGCTTTCTATGGCCCACAATTGGAGAGAGAGAGAGAGATGGCACACCCAGGAGTCAAGACTGGCATACAAGCAGAAAGGGCAATATTAATCTCCCACTGATTTGTTTTTTTTTTTTTTTTTTTCAGGGAGACTTTAGGAAAATAAAAATAGAATAAAATGATTTTTTCAGGAAGAATTTAGAAACCAAAGAAAATAAAATGATTTTTTCAGGGAGAATTTAGAAAACAAATAAAACAAAAAAAGGCTTTCTATGGCCCACTGAGTGAGAGATGACGCACACAGGAGTCAGGAGTGGCACACAAGCCCAGAGGCCAATATTTACCTCCCACTTTTTTTTTTTTGTTCCAGGGAAAATTTATAAACCCAATAAAAAAAATAATAAATAGGCTTTCTATGGCCCACTATCTGAGAGACAGAGAGAGATGGCACGCTTAGGACTGGCACACAAGCCCAAAGGCCAATATTAATCTCCCTTTTTTTTTTAAGGGAGAATTTATAAAACCAAAAAAAAATAAATAAATAGGCTTTCTATGGCCCACTATTTGTGAGAGAGATGGCACGCTCAGGACTGGCACACAAGCCCAGAGGCCAATATTAATCTCCCACTTTTTTTTTTTTTTTCCAGGGAAAATTTATAAACCCAATAAAAAAAAAAATAAATAAATAGGCTTTCTATGGCCCACTATCTGAGAGAGAGAGATGGCACACTTAGGACTGGCACACAAGCCCAAAGGCCAATATTAATCTCCCACTGATTGATTTATTGATTTTTTCAGGTAGAATTTAGAACCCAAATAAAGCAAAAAAAAAAAAAAATGGGCTTTCTATGGCCCACTGAGTGAGTGATGATGCACACAGGAGTCAGGAGTGGCACACAAGCCCTGAGGCCAATATTTTTCTCCCACTGATTGATGTAGTGATTTTTTCAGGTAGATTTTATAACCCAAATCAAGCAAAAAAATAAATAGGCTTTCTATGGCCCACTGAGTGAGAGATGACACAGACAGGGATGGCACTCTAGCAGAAATGTCAATCTTAATCTCCCACAAAAAAAAAAAAAAAACAGGGAGTGTCCTTCAATTACTATCTCCCTGCAGTAATCTCAGCCAGGTATGGCAGGCAGCAATAAGGAGTGGACTGATGCACAAATTAAATAAAAAGTGTGGACAAACAAAAAAGATAGCTGTGCAGAAAGGAAGGAACAAGAGGATTTGTGCTTTGAAAAAAGCAGTTGGTTTGCACAGCGGCGTACACACAGCAATGCAGCTATCAGGGAGCCTTCTAGGGCAGCCCAATGAGCTACAGCGCTGAGGGGGAAAAAAAAAAAATGTAGCTTCCACTGTCCCTGCACACCGAAGGTGGTGTTGGGCAGTGGAAATCGCTACAGCACAAGCGGTTTGGTGGTTAATGGACCCTGCCTAACGCTATCCCTGCTTCTGACGAAGCGGCAGCAACCTCTCCCTAAGCTCAGATCAGCAGCAGTAACATGGCGGTCGGCGGGAACGCCCCTTTATAGCCCCTGTGACGCCGCAGACAGCAAGCCAATCACTGCAATGCCCTTCTCTAAGATGGTGGGGACCAGGACCTATGTCATCACGCTGCCCACACTCTGCGTTTACCTTCATTGGCTGAGAAATGGCGCTTTTCGCGTCATTGAAACGCGACTTTGGCGCGAAAGTCGCGTACCGCATAGCCGACCCCGCACAGGGGTCGGATCGGGTTTCATGAAACCCGACTTTGCCAAAAGTCGGCGACTTTTGAAAATGAACGACCCGTTTCGCTCAACCCTAGTCCTTATCTTTAACATGGGGGCGCATGGACATGCGCCGGTATGCGTTGTACTACGTTTTACGACGCATGCGTCATATAGACGCACAAGACAGGGCGCAGAGGACGCTACTTGTAGCGTTTTCCCTGCGCCGAAATCCTGATCTGTAGGATCTTATGACAACGCATGCGTCGCAAAACGCTGCGTTGTGTACATGCGTTGTTGGTTGTGTCGCATCGCCGACGCTGCGCCCAACAATGCAAATGTGAACGTAGCCTACTGCCACAGCTAGTCTTACAGAGAAAAGCTCCAACGAGAAGTTGACCAGGGCATCTGCTCACATTCATTCTTTCGTTCCTTTATAAGGAGAGCAATCCATTCATTTTGGTGTAAGGTCAAGGTTCGTTCTATACTCACCAGTTAGCATTGAGTCATTGGAGACATCAAAGAAATCAGATGTGTCCATGGTCTGCATTCCATCATTTTCTTTCTTTATTACAATGACCGCTTGTCTGGCATGACGGGCCTGGCGCAGAATTCCAGTAGCATCATTGTGGCTGACTCCTTTAAGTGATTTCCCGTTAATGGACAATACTTTATCTCCTTTTTGGATTGTACCCTCTTGAGCAGTGAGTCCATCATGGAAAACTCGGTGAACCTGCAACAGGTAAAATGTTCTCTTTCATGAAA
The DNA here is from genome assembly GCF_032444005.1 of Ranitomeya imitator. Lineage (NCBI taxonomy): Eukaryota > Metazoa > Chordata > Amphibia > Anura > Dendrobatidae > Ranitomeya > Ranitomeya imitator. The sequence continues at coordinate 519,828,627 of NC_091285.1, forward strand.
GACTCGAAAATTTTGGAGGTCAAATATAAGACATGTTAAAGTAAACTACATGGCCATGGGCAAAAATATACAGTTAATCTTTCTAATTAGGCAATAAGGCTGACGGAACTGGGAACCACGAGCTGAGCCTCAATAGAAGCAGAAGAAATGTTTATTGTCACCTTCATGTATTGGGATCTGATGACAGGCCCAAGACCGATATACATAAAACCATCAGTTAGATGATCCAATCATGACCTGTTTTAATAATCTCTAGCAGTTGCATTGAAGCAGAAGTAGGCTGCGTTACAACAAGTCTATTGCCTTCAGCTGATGGATTTATAAGGCCAGGACTAAAAATGTAATGTCATTATTATCAATGAAGCGCACAGCTCCATTCAATCTGTAGTAGTCACTGACAAGAACTACACAACCGCTCAAGTTCATGAGAATAGAAGCTGATCTTCAGTACCTGGCAGTGGCTGCTACACATTGAATATTAAAAAAATAATGTCTGGAAAAACACTTTTGAACATTTACATAATTACATACTGTGATTTCCTTATTTTCTAGGTCATTTCCTCCAGCAAGACTGAAGCCTAGACCAGTGCCTTCCTCCTTGTGGAGAACCACCACATGAATGTCATCAAATTGCTATAAATGGGAGAAAAAAACAAACATAAGTTTACACATTTAATTATTGGGGCAGATACCATGCCAGAACACAAATGTAGACTGAAATTCTCTTAAAAACATCCCTAAGATATTGAATTTTATTAGGAAACACTTAAAACCAATATATTCCCCATTATATATATAACAAGTTAAGAAATTAAAAAGGGTGAAACAACAAAATGTTGTACATTAGTATGCAAAGTAGGTATAATGTTAGAGACGATTAGGTATTGTGGAGACACGGGTTGGCTAGCCGAAACTGCATGGACCAGGGATCATCCCGCCGAATGCTCTCTCTCCTTTTAACATGGGCATAACGCTACTAAGACAACACAGTGTGAGTGTAAAACAGTGTGGCAATGCTTTATTGAACCACAAAACAGGCAGATATCATGTAGAACAGTCCCAGCAAAATACCCCAAGAGAGTGGACATTACAGAGTTTCACCCTTCTGCTGACTCGCTGAGATAATGGCAGCTGTTACTTCAGAGTTCCAAGGGTCGACTACCCCACCTGTGGCACACAGAGAAAGGAGGTATCGACAAGCTTAGGAAGATGACAGTCCATTCAAGTACAAGGCCAGTTGACCCAAGGGTCACAACCTGGCTTCTCCAAACATCTCCATGGAGCCAGGTGACCAGTGGGTCTCCATCCTGGCTTTCTCCAAACATATCCATGGTTCAGCGATGGTCAATGGAGCAGATCTGTGTTCTTCCAACCGGGGCCGAGATCCCTTAGGTTGTTTCCTAGAGAATGATAGATCCGTGTCCCGTGGGATGGATCCATGATGTATTCACTCCAGTCCTCTAGAGTCACTGGAGTCCTCTAGAATCATGTTTGGATGTCTTGGCAGAATCTCTGCCTGTCTCTGTCTCTCTCTCTGTCTCTATCTATAGAGGCATGTAACCTCTTTTTATACTTAACAAGTGTCCTTCATTCAGTATTGAAGTAAAGGGTAATAATGGAGATTAGATCAAGTAGCATTACTTGATTATTTAATCTATTTGCATACTTTTTTCTCCTCTGTTTTTGAAGTTACCAAACTATCTGGCATACACAATGCACAATTAGCATATCAGTAAACATCACTAGTCATCAAGGATAAGAGCACAATATGTTATACGAAATTTCAATATTACAGGCTTACACAAGCAAAAGCCTGTTTTCTTGACCAACACATAAATTCAAAAGTTAACATACAGATAACAGTCTATTCATCAGCCAGGGAGCTTTCTAGGTAATTTCCCACGATCTATGAACAGCCAGCAGAGGGCGCCTCACCGCAAATGAAGCTAAATATAGATCATTGATCTACTTTTAGCCTCATTCCCTGGGGTTTTGCAGCGAGGAGCAGCGTGCATTAGCACAGCTCCTTGCTGCAAAATGTTTTAACCCCTTCAGAAGGATTTACATCGTTGGACGTTACAGATCTGCGGAGGGTAAGTATATTGTTGGTTTATTATGTTTTTTTACTCACAGAACGAGGGTCTTCAGTGACTGGATTGGGCGTTGAATAAAATACTGCAACAACCATTGTTTTTATTTCATTAAAATAATTTTAAAAAATGTGTTTGTGTTTTATTTAACCCTTTACTAGTATTGGATTAATAATGGATAGGTGTCATAATTGACGCCTCTCCATTATTAATTAGGCTTAATGTCACCTTACAATAGCAAGGTGGCATTAACCCTTCATTACCCCATATCCCACCGCTACACGGGAATGGGAAGAGAGTGGCCAAGTGCCAGAATAGGCGCATCTTCCAGATGTGCCTTTTCTGGGGTGGCTGGGGGCAGATATTTTTAGCCAGGGGGGGGCCAATAACCGTGGACCCTCTCCAGGCTATTAATATCTGCCCTCAGTCACTGGCTTTACTACTCTGGCGGAGAAAATTGCGCGGGAGCCCACGCCAATTTTTTCCGCCATTTAACCCTTTATTTTAAGAGCTAGAACGGCCAAATTTTGCAGATACACACTACTGACATTAGTAGTGTGGAATCTGCAAAAAAAATGGAGAGAAGACATGGTTTACTGTATGTAAACCATGTCTCAAATCATGTCGGGTTTTAGGAAGGAGAAGGAAAAAGCCGGTAATTGAATTACCGGCTTTCAAGCTGTCTAGCGCTGGAATAAATATTAATATATATACATATATGTGTCTCACTGACATATATATATATATATATACCTATTCTATGTGTACACATTTATTCTACCTATTCTACTGTAAGCTGTCAGTGTGATTTTACTGTACACCGCACTGAATTACCGGCTTTTCTCTCTAATATATGTGTCTACTGACACATATATATATATATATATATATATATATATATATAGACAGTATATATATATTTTCTTTTCTTTTTGGGACACATGGATCACTTCTATAGCGGTATGTTGGTTTTGCTAGCCTGCGAGAAAACCACGCAGTACGGATGCCATACGGATTACATACGGAGGATGCCATGCGCAAAAAACGCTGACACACCCTGCCTACGGAGGAGCTACGGACCACTTTTTTCGGGACTTTTCAGCGTATTACGGCCGTAATATACGGACCGTATTGTTTTACGCTGTGTGTGACGCCGGCCTAACTGCTATGATCGATATTGATGGCAGCACATAGGGGGATAAACTGCTGGAAGAGGTGCCCGTACTGCTCCTGACAGTGAAACTGGGTGTCAGCTGTCAGATTCGCTGAGTACCTGACGGCGATTACGCAAACACAGAGCATGTTCACACAAAATCGTCAGAGTGTATCCATATGCCCAAGGTAGGGAAGTCCTTTCCAATCAACCTGGATGGATGGATACGTCTAAGGTCGAGAGGAGTTAAAGAGGACCGTTCACCAGTTTGAGTAGCTTAAATTGGCCACATCGTGGAACAGTGGCTGCAGAGCTGAGTGAAACTTTTTTTTCTGTCAATCTCCGATAGTGCCCAGTTGGGCTTATCATAAACTATAACCTAAATCTTATAAGCTAATATCTCTACTAGAACTGAGTGGAGAGATAGAAAAAAAAAACAAAACTACATTTTACTCAGCAACCACTATTCCATGATGTTAAAATAGTGTGATTATCACATAAGTGACCATATTTATCTGCCGGCAGTAATTATTTCTTGCTGCTTTCAGACTTGTGGATACTTATAATTTACATTGTATTACATATTGTGCATTTTTTGCAGTTCAATGTCACTTATTGCAGATTCCTTTAGGTTTTTTTTTCCGTAAAGACACCATACCACAATAGGGAAATGAGAGAACGACTTAACCAAAGTTACCTTCAGTGTTTTCTCATCCAGTCCTTTAACTTCCTCCATTAGCTGTGTTAGCTCTTCCAGGGGAAGTAGAGAGATGACAGATTGTCCTGCACTCCCAGCTGGCAGAGAAAGGGTCTGCCCACAGATGGTTTCTTCTTTTTCCTTTCCAGGCTGCCCCACTCCATACCCCTTCAGTTCAGAAAGGCTTTGAAAAGAGATAATATCATTAGCTGCATTGATGAGTGGGAAAGTTACTGATGATGGCAGAAGCTGGTGACAAAAAAAATAAATAAATGCAGTTTCCCCAGAATCACCCAACTGGATAGGTGTTAAGTGTCTGATTGCTGGATGTCCAAATGCTGGGACCTCCACCTATCGCAAGAACAAGGATACGTATTGTGTTGCCTCTTTGAATAGAGTAGCTGCCAACCATATGGATCGCCACTACATTTGAAGGGAACCTTTCACCAGAAAAAAAGCTATTAACCCTTCAGATATGGGGTAAATCTGCAGGTTACTAGCGTTACTAACCTGCCCGGTGCTTGCACTTACGCAAACACAGAAGGGTGAAAATTAACTATATTCTTACCGGCAGTGTTTGGGTTTCATTCACAGAGCGGCGTCGGTTCAGTCACTATGTTGAGTATACAGAGTGGCATCTGTGACGCACCCCGTCCCTGATTGACACTGAATCTATACTGCGGCCGGCTGTCAGTCAGGGCTGTCGGAACGATTACAGCCACCACGCTCTATGCTCAGGGCGCTGACTAAACCCGTGCCAGAGCCGCACCAGTGACTCAAACCCAAACACTACTGGGTGGAATAAAGTTAATTTTCTCCACACAGGTTTGAGCTAAGCATGGACACTGAGCAGGCTAGTAATGCTATTAGGCTACTTTCACACTAGCGTCGTATGACGCACGTCACAATGCGTCATTTTGCAGAAAAAACGCATCCTGCAAAGTTGTTTGCAGGATGCGTTTTTTCTCCATAGGCTTGTATTAGCAACGCATTGCGACGCATTGCCACACGTCGCAACCGTCGTGTGACGGTTGCGTCGTGTTGTGGCGGACCGTCGGCACCAAAAAACATTGCTTGTAACGTTTTTTGGTGCGTTGTGTCCGCCATTTCTGACCGCACATGCGTGGCCGGAACTCCGCCCCCTCCTCCCTGCAACTCACAATGGGGTAGCGGATGCGTTGTAATAATCCACTGCCCCCATTGTGCTGCGTAGACACAGGATGCGTCGGTACGTCGGCCCGACGCACTGCGACGGGCCGACCCTAGTGTGAAAGTAGCCTTAACCTGCAGATTAATCCCTTATCTGCAGGTTAATAGCGGTTTTCTGGTGTCAGGTTCCCATTAAGCTCTAGGGCACTTACAGAGATAGTAGAGCTCTGTACCTATCTCTGCCAGTCTCATAGACTTTGCATTGAGCAGAAGAGCACATGTTGTCCCATGACTCCATTCAAATGGGGAGCACAGTACCTGTGTAATTGTGGTTGGTGGAGGTCCCAGCAATCATTCACTATCAACTATCCTGGGATTTTAAGAAAACCCAAATTAAGAGCTGTTACTCTTCCTATTGTATCCTTAATCATCTCAATAACCAGGAGTACTATAAACTGGTTGTCCGGGATTATCTGATCATAGCTCAGGAAACTAGTCTTCTTCTCGATCATAATTTAGTGTTGATCCCAGAGAGCATATCAATGTGTGAGTACACTGGTTTTATCTACAAGGTGCTATGTGCTACCACCTGCCACTGTGTACCTAGAGATCATCAGTAAAGTATAATTATACTAAAAAATTGAAGCATATCCAGCAGAATTATTTTAGCCATGCATCGGTATAATTGGAAAACCCATTTAAGACTGGACAAATTCTAGGTGCTTCAACCTTAGACACACATTTTTTTAAACATTGAAATACCCTGATGATTTTTTTAGATCCATTTGGCTTTATCACACTACATTATACTAACACATTAAGTAAAAAAAAAAATAGATTATCTGACCAAAGTGAACAATATCTTTGTTATAAATTTTTGGAATTCAAGCAGCAGAGATGTGTACAACCACTTACAATCTTCTCGCTGCAGCATAGGTCTCTCACTTACATGTTATTATAAGGCTAGGTTCACATTGCGTTAGTGCAATCCGTTTAGCGGATACGCTAACGGATTACGCTAACGCAATATCCAAAAAGGGATTGCGTTCGGCAATCCTGCTAGCGCAGATGCCCGATCTGCGCTAGCGAGGAACAGACCCTGAATGCTGCAAGCAGCGATCGAGGTCTGTTGGAAACTAACGGCACATCGCAGACGCATGCCAAAAATGGCATACGTTTGCGATGCGTTAGCACATTGCAGTCAATGGGTGCGCTAACGGATCCGTTACATAACGTTAATTGCGACAATTGTGCCATGTAACGGAGTCCGTTAGCGGACACCCACTAACGCAATGTGAACCTAGCCTAACTGTTAAGTATTGAATGCATCTCAGTTAAAGGGAATCTGTCAGTAGGATCGTCCCTCCTAAGCCGTCTATATAGGCATGTAGTAAGCTGAATAAAATGATAACTTGATATCTGCAATCTGATGTCTTATTCCAGAGGCATCCACGTTTTTCTTATATGTAAATGACCTTTTCCAGGCAATGGGGAGGACACCGATCTCCATGAGCATCTGCCTCCAGAGATTAGTATAAATGATAAGGGAGAGTTATCATTATGATGGGTAATGGCCGCTCTCTGCTCTCCTGATCTCACTGCAGAGCTGTGTGTGATTATACCCGCAGGTCCCTCTCATCTTCTGCTTCTATCTCACAGGTAGACAGGGTTTTAATTTTGTTGCAATACAGCAGAACTCAGAGAGCTGCACAAAGTGTGTTTGCAAGGAGTAAAAGTTCAGTTCTGCTGTTCTGTGTTAGTTACATGTTTCACGCTGATAACTCCCCTTTTATTTACAATAATCTCTGGAGGCAGATTCTCATGCAGATCAGTGTCCGGCCCATAGTCCTGAGCAGCTTAGTTACATATAAGAAAAACATGGATTTCTCTGAAATAAGACATCGGATCACAGATATCAAGATATAATTTCATTCGGCTTTCTATGACCTACTTGGCCATATAGATGGCCTAGGAGGGTTGATCCTGCAGACTGATTCACTTAAAGGTCCTTGTAAAAAAAGTAAATTCACAAGTAGCATTTACTGCTAGATTTCTGTTTCAGAACTTAACTGACAAAATGTAAAATATAGGTATGTATATACTAACATTTAAGTATCTACTATATAATAGTCTAAGGGTCACTTCCGTCTGTCTGTCTGTCTGTCACGGAAATTCCGCATCGCTGAATGTGAATATCACATTGCTAGGGGTGTCAAAAAAATATCCTTACCCATGGTCTCCACTGTGACATGCGAAACGCGCGTTGGGGCTGCATAACTCAGGTGATAGCAGTGGAGACCATGGGTAAGGATATTTTTTGACACCCCTAGCAATGTGATATTATCTTAAAGTGATATATACCTAATTATTGGCTGAGTACTATTGATACTGATTTGGCTATTCCATGTCTACCTGTATTTGTGAATAAATTATTATTGGGATTTTATCTAGGACTTTTTGTGCTCTTTTTTTTCTTTCGTATTATAAGAGGTGTGTGAAAGGTATCTCATCCAACCAGTACTCTCCTCTGTGATAAGATCTCAAAAACCTCACTGTCTATAGATGAATGTGTCTAGTTTGGCAAGTTATGTACCTCTTTAAAGGAACACTCAAATATTGATTTTTATTGCCCCGTCTGTTAGCCATCTGTAATGTGTGTACAGTGAGTGCTTTAAAATACTTACTGATCACTGTCTTCTGCTGTTTCCAGCGCGGCTCCAGGCCTCTTCTGCATTATGTGACTGTAACTGTGACCAGCTGGTTCACACATCTTCTATGTGGACCTGAAGTCACTTTCTCAATATAATTGTAAGAGACTCATGTTCTCATAGGCTTACATTAGGAAAGGCACTACTGGTCTGCTGTGTGAACCAACATCTCATAGCTGCGGTGACATGATACAGGAAAGCACCAAAGCAGTGTTAAAAACTGCAAATAACAGCAACGGGTAAATATTGAAATGCACACACATTACTGATGGCTTTTTAGGAGTGCAATGAAAAAAATGCTGGAGTGCTACTTTATTGAGTCAGAAGCTATCCTATAGGTGGCACTACAGAGAGTTTTCTTCTTTTTGGAACAGAGTTAATTTGCATCTTTTTCCCATGGAGCATTGCTCAAAATACTTCTTACAGTAGCTGGATCTCTGAAATGAGAACTGGTATCTTCCAAGCACAAAGGACATAATACAAAAGAACACCTTCACTTTATATAGGGTAATAGTATGATTCTAAGACTGGAGTCACATTAAATGTATGAAAAATCGGTCCGATTCTCCCTGCCGAGAGTCATGCGAGTGTCATGGGAGTGTCATGGGAGTACAATCCGATTTTTCATACCTAGGGCCAAGTGCTATGCAATGTTTTCTCGCATACACCTCGAGAAAACATCGCATAGCACTCGGCCCAGTGTTAATCTATGGGGAAGCTCACATCAGCTTTTTTTTCTCAGACGTATTCGACATGCGTGTAAAATTGCAGGATGCCTTTACTCGCTATTAAAATGGTGGACCTCCTAAAAAATGACATAGGGTCCCCCTATAATTAATAACCTGCAAAGGCTATGCAGACAGCTGCGGGCTCCCAGTGAACTCCTATTCCCTGTCTGAAGGGAAAGGTAAAGTGACATCACTTCACATTAGAAAGGTGAAATGAGTTAAATTAGGGTTGAGCGACTTTTCTTTTTATAGGATCGGGTCGGGTTTCACGAAACCCGACTTTTTCAAAAGTTGGGTCGAGTGAAATCGGCCGATCCTATAGAAAAGTCGGGGTCGGGGTCGGCCGAAACACGAAACCCAATGCAGTGCATTGGGTTTCTAATGGTTCCCAGAGTCTGAAGGAGAGGAAACTCTCCTTCAGGCCCTGGGATCCATATTTAAGTGTAAAATAAAGAATCAAAATAAAAAATATTGCTATACTTACCCTCGGACGCGCCCTGGTTCTCACCGGCAGCCTTCCTTCCGAAGAATGAGCGCCTGAAGGACCTTCGATGACGTCGTGGCTTGTGATTGGTCGCGTGAGCGGTCACATGGGCGTCACGCGACCAATCACAAGCCGCAACATCATCTAAGGTCCTTCAGGCGCTGATTCTTAGGAAGGAAGGCTGCGGGTTAGAACCAGGGCGCATCCGAGGGTGAGTATATACCTATTAGGAATATACTCACCCTCGGACGCGCCCTCGGACGCTTCCTTCCTAAGAATTAGCGCCTGAAGGACCTTAGATGACGTCGCGGCTTGTGATTGGTCGCGTGACCGCCCATGTGACCGCTCACGCGACCAATCACAAGCCGCGACATCATCGAAGGCCCTTCAGGCGTTCATTCTTAGGAAGGAAGGCTGCCGGTGAGAACCAGGGTGCCTCCGAGGGTGAGTATATCAATATTTTTTTATTTTTATTCTTTATTTTACACTTAAATATGAATTCCGATACCGATTCCCGATATCTTAAACATATCGGAACTCGGTATCGGAATTCCGATTCCAGATCAGAAGATCGCCGACCTCATGGCCGACCCCACACAGGGGTCGGGTCGGGTTTCAAGAAACCCGACTTTGCCAAAAGTCGGCGACTTCTGAATCTGGCCGACCCGTTTCGCTCAACAGATCAGAAGATCGCCGACCTCATGGCCAACCCCACACAGGGGTCGGGTTTCAAGAAACCCGACTTTGCCAAAAGTCGGCGACTTCTGAATCTGGCCGACCCGTTTCGCTCAACCCTAAGTTAAATGGTTGTGAATTCGCAGGCCTCTTACGGCACCGCGAGCAGGAGAACTTTCTCACGCTCATGGTGCCATCAGACAGGGAATAGGAGTTCACCTGTTGCACAGTGTCTCTGCTGGATAACAGGCTGTATGGTCACATCATGCAACCATGCAGCCTGCCATCTAGATTTAGCAGAGCTAGACCCGTCGTGGGACAGATGGATTATCATCTCTGCGGAAAGGTGAGGAATATGGTTGTTTGCTTTTTTTAACTCTTTTGCATAAAACAATGATGTTGGTGGAATGGGCGAGGTTGTAAGTATGGTTTAATTAAGATTTATTAAAGGAGTCTTTGTGATTCTTTCAATCAAAGGCCTTTTTTCTGGGTGTGTTTTTCTTTATATGACATGACTGTGGATTTATTAATGGGGCGTCTTATTGATGCGTCTATTACTAATCTCGGGGCTTGAGGTCACCTGACAATACAAAGGTGGTATCAAACACCCAACCATCCCCCCACTTGCCACCGCTACAGGGCAAGTGGGACGAGCAAGGCTAAGTGCCAGAATTGGCACATCTTAGAGATGCACCTTCTCTGGGGCAACTGAGAGATGATGTTTTTAGCCTGGGAGGGCCAGTATCCATGGCCCCTTCCTAGGCTATTTATATCAGTCCGCAGCTGTCTGCATAGCCTTTGCTGGTCATTAATTATAGAGGGACCCTATGTCATTTTTTTAATAGCCAGTAAAGGCTAAGTAAACAGTTGTGACCTGATATCAATAGCCTTGGGAAGCTCCATGGGTATTACCCCCTTCCCAGGCTATAAACATCGACTACCAGCCGTCAGCTTTCCCTCAGCTGGTTAAGAAAATTATGTAGGAGCCCATGCCATTTTTTGAGGAAAAATAATCTTTTACTAATTAAATACAGGGACAGTAAGCTGCACACACTGTACTACATGTATTTCTCACAGACATCTGTATATCTACCTATTCTATGTGTATTTATTGTGTGTAATCCATCTATTCTATCCTGTGGGCTCCTGCTGTGATTTTACACTATGCAGCTGCTGAATTGCCAGCTTTTCTTCTATCTTTCCATCTATCTATGTAATATGTATAAATATATATATAAATATTTATGTCACTGACATCTATATATTTACCTATCCTATGTGTGTATATATCTATTCTATCTATTCTAACCTATCACTCTGTGATTTTACTGTATGCGACACCTGAATTGCTGGCTTTTCAAAGGACACAGGTGCATAAAAATCAGATATCACTCACATGCTCAGTGTGCTGTGCAATTTTTTCTTGCACCCATAGGCTTGCCTTGGCAAGTCTCGGGCGATATAAACATACAATAGCAGCATGCTGCGATTTTACACACACGTCGAATACACCTGAGAAAAAAACGCTGATGTGAGCTGCCCCATAGATTAACACTGGGCCAAATGTTATGAGATGTTTTCTCTCATAGCTCTCGGCCATATTCTATGGTAGTGTGACTCCGGCCTTAATGTTATCATTGGACATAGCTTTATGTAACCAAATTAGGATAATCTCAATACCTCATCCTAAGTGCAGGGACACAATTTCATATTTTGAAACTCGAATGATACATTACATTTTACTTTTCATATTGAAATCATAACCCAATGCCCCCATTGTAAAAATAATAGGACTAATGTTGAAACATATCCACCAAAATTATACAAATAATCCATTATCAATACATTGGCATGCGCACAACTGTGTAGTAGCACTATCATTGGAGAAATGAATGCTTATATCAAGTTCCCAGGGTTGTCTGGTGATAATGGGATCATTGGGATAAGCAGAATGAAAAACATTCTCTATTCGAAATAACCAAAAAATCCTTGAACATCACTCCCAACCTTCATTTATAGCCAATACTATACAGTGTGCATATGTCTAGGTGTAGAAACATCACAGTGTCGGTATATGAATCTTTTTCTAATTTGTATTGTCAGTTATGAATGGTGTCCACAATACTACTGACAGGGATGTAGAGATTTCCGATCAGGGCCGGACTGACCATCTGGCAATTCTGGCAAATGCCAGAAGGGCCTGTCTGGCACTATTTGGTCATGGGCCACCTTCTCTGCTACATTGTTAACAGAATTGGTGTTCTCAAGATATTCATACTGTTAAGAGTTGTGATGGATCACAAAGTTGCCAACTCCATCACTTATCACAGTAGACAATGGGAATGATTAGAAATATTGGTCTTGTAGTAAATCTCCATCCAGGGTAATATTAGTAATATATCCCATCTGGTGCTTGGGGACGGGGACGGCATGGGCCCGTGTGATTTCAAATGCCAGGGTTGAATTTCAGTCCCAGTCCTTACCTGTTTCCGATGCTTTGAATACCAGGGATCATGACAAATGTATTATTACAGGTAGCTGTACAAGACATTACACAATGACTGCATTATATAACTATTTAACAGATTGTCTTACTTTACAGAAAATCCCGTGTCCAAATGTTGATTCTCATTTGATGAACCCGATGAGCTTTCTCCTCCAGCAGCCGGCTCAAATTGCCATATATCACTTCCCTGTACACATGGTGACTGAGGGAAGGCCAGCAAGGATTTCATCAGGGCAGAAGACACCTGGTTGCTTATAGAATAGATTTTGCTGCAGTTCTCTGATATTCCGCTGTTATCAATGGATGGTGTGGATGTCAGAGGATAACTCCTTGATCTTTGACTTGGAGTCTTCAGTGGTAAAGGCTCAGCGAGTTCCGTATATGAAGAATGGTGATGCGATTCATTACTGGTACTGCTACTTCGTCTTGTACTCAGTAACTTTGGTTGAGAGTGCGACTCGCTACTTCCATTCTTGTCTACAGGAGACACTATCAGAGGATCACTAATTTCTTTTATTTGACTTTCTACTGAGTTAACAGTGACCTTATTGAATGAAACAGTAACACATTCTACTTCTAGTTCCTTGTTAACAGCCTCTTCCTGTTGGGCTGGATATTGAGCATTGGGCTTATCGTTGACTTTCGTTGGTGGCTGTGGTGTACTAAAAGTTTCAAATGAACTTATTCTCTGTTTGATTGATGATGCCCTACTGGAAATTTGAGGTCTAAAACTGTTACTAGTTTCCCTGGGTTTAACAAGAGAGGCATTCTCTGATGTTCTGTCTACATTCTTAGACCCTCTTAAACTCTGACGAAACCAAGCTGGCTTGGGTGCGACTGGTGGTCCTTTCTTCAAGTTCCCAGCTTCTTCATTCCTGCATATGTAGGAACCACTTTCCATACCCTGAGCTTGTGGCTGCCCACGCTCTTGTTGAACAGCAGCTGAACTATCCACTCCTGTGCTAATTCTTCCATCAAGATCCATTAGATTACGGTCTTCTGATAATATGGGACTAAATAAATTTTTAATACAGTCAGATATCCTGACCCAAGGATCTTCTGGAGCTGTATCAAGGCTGTAATCAACACGGCCCTGTCTCCTCAATAATGGCTTATGATGTGATACACGAGAATTTCCTATAGAACATAAATAAAAGTAATTGTATAATTGTTAAAAAGGGGCTGTCCACCTGCAGAAAATATACTTTATATTTTAAGATGATGTACTGTACTTTATGGTATGATACGGTATGCTTGGATCGTCCTATTTTAGCACCCTTACCTGGTTCTGCCAGGTCCAGTTTCCTATTATTTTCAACACTGACTGTACCTGTACATGAAGATAACTGGGTTTCTGGCTCAGTTAAATAGTTAAGTCAGTCTCCCTCTCCTTCACAGATGATGCAGAGACAAAAAGGCAGACCCTTTTATTATGATACCACCATAATCTGGATCAAAACTAATGAAGGATCTGCAATTTTTAATTAATATCCTAATTTGCATCAAACTGTGAGTCCACCAGGAGAAATGATGGCCCTCATGTCATCTATATGCTCTTACCATTCTACACATAGACTAATGTCTGTCTGGCTATCTATTCACACATGAGTAAAATTGAAAAAAAGGTATTGCCATGTCCCCAGCAAAAAATGGTGTAATGAAAACACCCAGGGAGGTAGCTATAGATGGTGCAGCGATAGAAGTGTCACACCTTAGTCCCAAAACGGGCATTTAGGGTATGCAGGAGCTCCTACGGTTAGTATATAAGTGTTCAACAAAGATAAATGATCACTTATTTCATAATGATTCACATTATATAGGTTCACACATGCTATGATATTTACATCCCTTATATTCGAAGTTGGAAATAGAAGTCATAATATCTACAACCACAAGCTGTAACAAAGTAAAGGCGCGAATAGCGAACATTTAGATGTGGCATCATTTAAGCTGTAGATTTCGACATGGGGATGTCGTATTCAATGCATTGACCTATATGTTCAGCACCTACTGTGAAGGACAAAGGCGGCATTAGCCAGTGACATACCTGTATCTGGAGACTTTCGTTCACCAGTTGTGTGAGAGGATTCGGTAGACGGTACTGTTGTATCTAATACTCTGTGGGCTGTCATTTGCTGGTTTCCTTTTAGCAACAAGTTTCCTGTTTCCTGTGAAACAAAGCAGTCGTGTCAAAAACAGTATTATGTAAACCACAAAATCTTCTCTAAGTGATGTGCACGGTTTCTGTGAGTGTGAGCAGGCAGGTGCTCGTCCTGATCTTTACACAAAGATCTCACAGTACTTACTGTCCACTAGTGGGAATGGGTCTTTCATTAACCAGCAGCCAAGAGCAAAGTAGGGCATCCTAATATACTCATTGCAGTGGTCGTTAGGAGTACTGCCTTGCAGGAATGGCCACGCTTTCTGTTTTGACCAAAGCATCATCTATATGTAATTGCATGTTTTTCCTATGTTCACACATGAATTGTCATGGATTTCCCATACATTTTTTAAAACATCTCTTTTTATTAGGATATAGTAACTTTTGTCTGGCTTGGCGTAATCACTCATTGAGGAGAAGAAGGAAAACAAAATTTTTCCATTTTCTCCATTGTCTTAGTCTACAGATGTCTCGGACTCATTCCACGTGCTGCAATTTTTTTCTCATGCATGAGAAAAAGAACGCTGATCAGCACTGCCCCATAGAATAACTCTGGCCCAAGTGCTATTCTTTAAAACATCAGATAGCACTCGTCCGAGTTATACGCTAATGTGAGCGAGCCCTTACCCAGTGACTCTGGATATTGAAATCGGCCCTGCCATAAAAACGGTGCCCATTGGGAGCTAATCTGTGATAGCACTGGTACTGATTATCACTGTACAAGGCATGATAATCCGTAAGATGTCACAGCTGCAGGGCATTATGGGGAGGCCTGCGTGGCCAAACAAAGGGACATTAACCCGCTCTCTGATGCTTCAGAAATTGTGTCGGGCAAGGTTTTTTTTTTGGCAAAATGTGAATGTCAAAGTGTGAAGCCTAGAATTTCAGGAGACCAACCTCAAACTCAATCCTCCAGGATCAATCCGCTAATGTCTACTAAAGGTGGATTGATATTGGCCTATTGTATGTGATAAGATTCCTACAAATCCTGCAATTTCTAAACACTTTGTGTTTTTTTCTAGGTACAATGATAGGGTTGCAAAGATAGATTTCATTTTACACAGTCTGTATTTATTGACTAACCACAGGTCTTAATGGTTTGTCCACTACAATACTGCTATTTTTTATTTTATGGGTCCATTGTGGTCTTCACAAAACACTTGTGCTCCTACAAGATGCACGTCATTAATTCACAACACTGCTAATAACCCCCGCAGGTCTTTTTGCTTCCTTTTCCACCAAAAGGATTCACTTGATCACTGCTGACAATTACCAGCCATTGATTGTATGTGTTTTTTTATGTTAAGACTACCATAGGTCTATTTTGTAAGACAAAATATAACAGGGAGCAACATTTTTAATTATTTTAAAGGCTGAGAGACGAAAGTTTCGATAAACTTGTACATTTACTAAGCTATGCAAATTGTGAACATTACATAATTGCACTTTTATATTTTTGTTTTGAGAAGTGTGACTACACCCACTGGGAGTGTAAGGGGTCACAGAGACTGTTTTGTACCCCAAGCACGTCCAGTTTAAATGTTGTTAAATCTTGCTGATTGTATATGTTTTAATATATTATGCTGCTATGTATATACATGATGTGTAAATACTGTTGTATACCGCATACTTAAGATGTGCATTGTGTTGTAGCTTAGAGAGCGTGAAGTTAGTAGTTAGGACAGTAGATGGGGCATGATAGTGTAAATAGATAACGTAGGAGGGGCCAGATGTACATAAGATAAGAATATTTCCTTGATAGAGTTCAGTGGAGTCAGGGATTTCAGACAGGCCAGGAGGTCCAGAGAGCCCAGGCAGTCCAGTAGGGCCCTAGAGCCTGGGGCAATACAGTGGGCCCCACAACGTTCAAAGTAAGAAGCCCAGCCGTCCAGGGCCAAGGGGACAGAAGGGCAGCAGTGACAACAGCAGTATGAACAGAAGCTATAGCCAAAGATACAGCAGTACATGGATGCAGGTCACTCACGATATGGCAGCTTACTTCATGGGCAGATGCCCTCTTGTCTGGTGCGAAGCGGACGAGGAACCCCTGAACATAGTGAAGCTGAACAGGGATAACGCTACGGTACTAGATGGAATGGTAGGACCAGGCACCACCTGGAAAGTGTAGGGATGAGTACAGGGAAAGTGAAGGTTGTGAACTGCATGGAACCCTACACTGATGCTTTATCTGATATGGACATGCTGCGAAAGGAAAGAATTAAAGTTATTTGTTTACAGTTGAAATTGGACTGTGTCTCTGTTTGTGCGCAATCATATGGAGGGGGTCTTCAGCAACTAAGAAGAGACCCTGAAGGTGCAGAGAGCAGAGAGGCAAGTACACTGACAAAAGGACATTGTTTGTATGTGACGGGAGACCAGGATGCGCAAGAGTCATTAGTCTCAGCCACGACTACTGCGCTGGCGCTCCCTTACAAGAGCACATCTATACAGTGTATTAATTTTGAATGGGTGCAGTGTAATACTACATTTCCACTACAGCGTGACTATGCAGCCTCCATACATACAGTTGGTGATATCACAAGATTAGCAGAGGTTTTAACAGCCAAACCTCTGGATTGTACATCTGTCAGTGTTTGTCTTCTTAGAACAGCCCTGTAAGGATTCGCTCACACTTGGATATAAAACGGAAGCATGAAATGCGATAAAAAAATGAGACAGCACTCGGACTAATGTTAGTCAATGAGGCAGTGCAGATGTGTTTATTTTTTCTCAGTTGCATTCATCATGAGAGAAAAAATTTCAGCATGCTGGGATTTCACTCTGAAATCGGACACGGTGAGAAAAAACGGATGCCATGAGGACCATCAGTATGGCATCTGATTTTTATGGACACTTTACAATTCTGGAGCATAGGAAACAGTAAATGGTCCTGTAAAAGATTAATAGCTGCAGAGTAAAAAGAACAGATTGCATACGGATGACAAGTGATAAATATAATTCTACTCTCTTGGATGTGATTTTGGGACTAATTTATACGCACGTGTGAGCGAACACTTAAAGGAGCTTCCAGATAATCATGCAGTTTAAACATGCTGCCGATTACCAGTGAATGATCAAAACACTTGGTCAGCAGGTGAAGTGATCTTTTGCACAAAAGGTCATCGTTCTTGTCAGCGATGTCTCCTTTGTAAGGCTAGGTTCACATTGCGTTAGTCCAATCCGTTTAGCGCATACGCACAAGGGAGAAATTGAAGGTCAGGATGGGCTTTTATTCTCTAGATTTGTTTCAGAATGTCGCTATTCACTAATAGCAAACGGAGATCTTGAAAGTGGTAAGGAACTGTAAAACAATGTAAACTGATGTGTAAAGCTCTGACTTCCTTTGCCAAACCACATCCTGTCTTTTGTATAACATCTAGCGTGCCACAGATGTTATAACATCCAGGTGAATAAAATGGCATCTGACTTATGTAAAGCAATATGAAAGCAAGTAGAGGATTTATATGAATATGAACCAACATGCTAATCCTGGCCAATGTCTACATATGAGAACACAAATACAGGCAGATTGGGGCAAATCTAATAAAACATTGACTAGACACTGTAGACAGCCTTAAAATACAACAAATTTATCAAAGTAGGTCATGCCGCTTCATACCTTTGGTCTAGTCCAGGGATGGCAAACCATTTAGAGACCAAGTGCACAAACTGAAACCCAAAACCCTCTTATTTATGGCACAGTGCCAACACAGCAATTTAACCTGAATACTGAGGTTTAAAATAAACAACTTGTACAGAGAGCAGGCGAGGGCCGCAAAGAGCTGGCGGGGCAGCAGAGAGAAGTCACAGACAGGAGCAAGGGTACAAGACTGCAGATATAAAGGAATATGCTCCCTATCCTGGTATATGCCCCTTATTCGGGTATATGCCTCTTATCCTGGTGGTATATGCCCCCCATCCTTGTATATGCGCCCTCAATCCATTTATTTGCTCCCCTATCCATGTATATGCACTCCCATTTGTATCTGCTCCTAATCCATGTATATGCCCCTCATCCTGGTATATGCCCCCGATCCTGGTAAGTGCCCCCCCATACTGCCAATGCCACTTTTTCAACACATAAAAAACCCCACAATAAACACTCCTACTCACCTTCATTCCTCTCCCCCAGGGCGCCACGTCGTCTTCTGAAGCTGGCGGCTGACTTCATAGTCCAAGCAAAAACAACGGGTGCGCATAACTTCATTGTCATACGCCCAGTCACGTGTACACCGACTTCAGCTGCTGGCCTCTTATTGGCCTGCAGCGTGTATTGCTGCACACAGACCCGGAAAATTCGTGAGCTGCAAAACACTTCAGCTAGATCTGTGTCTAAGGACACAGATCCAGCTGAAGTAGGGGCTGGTGTCACGCGCCCATGCATGCCATATGTTCACCAACACTTGTCTAGTGTGTTTGCATTGAAATGTTGACGCACTTTTGCTCACTGTATCCCAAGGACAAGCACCTTCCAGTGACAAGCAGACAGCAGGAAAGCAAGCAGGTGGGAAGGTGTATTTAACCCTTTAGTGACAGAGCCAATTTGGTACTTAATGACCAAGTAAATTTTTTCAATTCTGACCATTGTCACTTTTTGAGTTTATAGCTCTGGAACGCTTCAACATGTCCCACTGATTCTGAGAAAGTTTTTTTCATGACATATTGTACTTCATGCTCGTGGTAACATTTCTTCGATACAACTTGGGTTTATTTATGAAACAGCTAACATAGAAAAAACTCAGAAAAAATACATACCATGAGATACGGCCTTCCCAAAACCCTGTCTGATGACAAATGCACACTTAGCAGGATGCAGCAGGCACCTGTGCCGCTCCTAGCCTTTATCAGTGGAGGCCTGCTGCATCCTGCTAAGTGTGCATTTGTCATCAGACAGGGTTTTGGGAAGGCCGTATCTCATGGTGTTTATTTATGAAAAAAAGGAAATTTGGCACAAAATTAGAAAATTTTGCAATTTTCAAGCTTTTAATTACTGTAATTTTGTACCCTTAAATCAGAAAGTGGTGTCACACAAAATAGTTAATAAATAACATTTCCCACAAATTTCCTAAAATATTTTTTTTTCTTAGGACGTCATAAGGGTTAAAAGTTGACCAGGGATTTCTCATTTTTTCAACTAAAATATACAAAGCTATTTTTCTTTAGGGACCACCTCACATTTGAAGTGAGTTTGGGGGGTCAATATAACTGAAAATACCCAAAAGTTACACCATTCTAAAAACTGCACCACTCAAGGTGCGCAAAACCACATTTAAGATGTTTATTAACCCTTCAGGTGCTTCACAAGAACTAAAGGAATATGAAAGGAAAAAATTAACATTTTACTTTTTTTCACAAAAAATTTACTTTGGAACCAATTGTTTTATTTTCACAAGGGTATCAGGAGAAAATGGACAACAAAATTTATTGTGCAATTTCTCCTGATTACGCCAATACCCCGTATGTGGGGGAAAGCCACTGTTTGGGCGCATGGCAGGGCTTAGAAGGGAGGGTTCACCATTTGACTTTTTGAACACAAAATTGGCTGGAATCAATGGTGGCGCCATCTTGCGTTTGGAGACCCCTTGATGTACCTAAACAGTGGAACCCCCCAATTCTAACTCCAACTCTAACCCCAACACACCCCTAACCCTAATCCCTACCCTAACCACAACCATAACCCCAACACACCCCTAATCCCAACCCTAACCGCAATCCCAACCATAACCACAACCCTAGCCCAACCCTAACTTTAGCCCAACCCTAACTTTAGACCAACCCTAACACTAGCCCCAACCTTAACCCTAGCCCAACCCGAACCCTAGCTTTAGCCAAACCGTAGCTTTAGCCCAACCCTAACCCTAGCTTTAGCCCAACCCTAACCCTAGCTTTAGCCAAACCCTAACCCTTGCTTTAGCCCAACCCTAACCCTAGCTTTAGCCAAATCCTAACCCTAGTTGTAACCCAACCCTAACCCTAACTTTAGCCCAACCCTAACCCTAATGGAGAAATTGAATAAATATATATTTTTATTTTATTATTTTCCCCTAACTAAAGGGGTGATAAAGGGGGGTTTATTTGCAATTTTTTTGTTTTATCACTGTGATAGCGAATATCACACTGATTAAAATGAACCAATAGGAAAAATTATCTATTGCTGCCGTGTGTTGGCCGGCAGATCTCGGCGGGCACACTGTGCATATTCCCGACATTTTCTTCCCGGAAGAAGACGCTGGCGGCCTGGGGGACTGATGACATCAGAGGAGAGAGAAACTAAATTGGAATTCGGACTTTTTTTGCGGTTGCCATTGTGGTTGCTATTATTCCGTTAATATAATTACAACACTGAGGTCGGTAAAAACCAATGCAAATCATGATCTCTGGGGTCTCAGCTACCCCCTGTAGCCGAGACTCTAGAGAAATTCTGACTGTGGGGGGCGCTATACACTTATTTCTCGTAAGGCATAAGTACCCTTAATTGCCACCGATAAAAGGCGTATCGGCGGTTGTTAAGGAGTTAAATGATTGGCTTTGCCATGTTGCACAGAGTGACGGGACTTGGTTGAACAGTCATTCTGTGCTGACAGAGTCCCTTTAAGAAGTTACTGCTTCCTGATGCTGTTTCCCACACCTAGTATAGTCCTTTTAGAATCACCACTATCAATCAAAATAAAGAGGCTAATAATGGGTGGGAAACAACCTGTGGAAGTAAAGGCTGGTTATATTCTACATGATACCCTGAACACTTATTGCCTCATTTGCATATACATAAAAATAATTACTCTGGAATGCTGTTACAGACAGAAGATAGAAAAATGATGATGGCTTTACATTTCAAAGTCCTGAATGCCCATATACATAGTAACATAGTAACATAGTTACATAGTTATTAAGGTTGAAGGAAGACTTTAAGTCCATGTAGTTCAACCTATAGTCTAACCTAACATGCCCTAACATGTTGATCCAGAGGAAGGCAAAAAAACCCATGTGGCAAAAAGTAAGCTCCACATTGGGGAAAAAAATTCCTTCCCGACTCCACATACGGCAATCAGACTAGTTTTCTGGATCAATGCCCTATCAAGGAATCTAGTATGATTTTTTTTTATAAATTTATAAATTTTTAGTAATGAATCACTCATTACAACTTCATACGGCAGAGAGTTCCATAGTCTCACTGCTCTTACAGTAAAGAATCCGCATCTGTTATTATGTTTAAACCTTCTTTCCTCCAGACATAGAGTATGCCCCCTTGTCCCTCAGGTCTATGATTAAAAAGATCATCAGAAAGGTCTTTGTACTGTCGCCTCATATATTTATACATTAAAATAAGATCACCCCTTAGCCTTCGTTTTTCTAAACTAAATAGCCCCAAGTGTAATAACCTGTCTTGGTATTGCAGACCCCTCAGTCCTCTAATAACCTTGGTCGCTCTTCTCTGCACCCGCTCTAGTTCAGCTATGTCTTTCTTATACACCGGAGTGTATCGCACTAGTGACTTGCATAGAGGTAAAATTATGTTCTCCTCATGAGCATCTATGCCTCTTTTAATGCATCCCATTATTTTATTTGCCTTTGTAGCAGCTGCCTGACACTGGCCACTAAATGTGAGTTTGTCATCCACCCATACACCCAGGTCTTTTTCAGTGATGGTTTTGCCCAGAGATTTAGAATTAGGCACACAGTTATACATCTTATTACTTCTACCCAAGTGCATGACCTTACATTTATCCCCATTAAAACTCATTTGCCATTCAGCCCAAGCTTCTAGTTTACATAAATCATCCTGTAAAATAAAATTGTCCTCCTCTGTATTGATTACCCTGCAGAGTTTAGTGTCATCTGCAAATATTGAAATTCTACTCTGTATGCCCCCTACAAGGTCATTAATAAATATGTTAAAAAGAAGAGGGCCCAATACTGACCCCTGTGGTACCCCACTGCTAACCGCGACCCAGTCCGCGTGTGCTCCATTAATAACCACCCTTTGTTTCCTATCCCTGAGCCAGCTCTTAACCCACTTACACATATTTTCCCCTATCCCCATTATTATCATTTTATGTATCAACCTTTTGTGTGGCACTGTATCAAAAGCTTTTGAAAAGTCCATATACACTTCATCCACTGCGTTCCCTTTGTCCAGTCCGGAACTTACATCTTCATAGAAATTGATCAGATTAGTCTGACATGAACGGTCCCTAGTAAACCCATGTTGATACTGGGTCATGAGGTTATTCCTCTTCAGATACTCCAGTATAGCGTCCCTTAGAATGCCCTCCAGGATTTTACCCACAGTAGAGGTTAAGCTTACTGGCCTATAATTACCGAGTTCAGTTTTTGTCCCCTTTTTGAATATTGGCCCCACATTTGCTACACGCCAGTCCTGTGGTACAGACCCTGTTATTATGGAGTCTTTAAAGATTAAAAATAATGGTCTATCAATGACTGTACTTAATTCCTGCAGTAGGCGATTTTGAAGTGGAGTGGAGGGATATTACTGACAGATTTTTTTTTCACAGTATACAAAGTTGATGAACAAAAGAGATATTAATATTTGGTGTGAAAACCCATTGCCTTCAAAATATCATCAATTCTTATAGGCATACTTTCACAAAGTCAGGGATTTTGCAGAATAAAGTCAGATGCATGAGTAACCAATTATACAAAACATGTGATAATGATCTTCGGTTTCATATGTAGGTAGAACCACAGATTTTAACTAAAACAGAAACCTCTGTGTAGGAGGCTTAAAACTGGGCAAGGAAAAGACAAATATTGCTACAGCTACTGCTTCGGCAAGATCTCTTCCAAAGAAAGACTTTAAAGAGGTACAGGGGATGTTATATGCTGTTAAAGTTCATTTGATGATGCAACAAGAGACGGGCAACATTGAGGACCATAGACAAAGCGGTCAGCCAAGGAAACTTAGTGCAGTACATGAAAGATACATCATGCTTACTTCCCTTCCAAATCAGAAGATGTCCAGCATTACCGTCATCTCACAATTAGCAATGACCAATGGAAGCCAGCTACGCCAGTCTACTGTTTGGAGAAGCCTGAGCAGAAGTGACACCCTTAGAATAATTATAGCCAAAAAGCCATACCTTTAACATATCAACAAGGCTGAGGTACACTTCAGTGTACGAAAACATACAAACTATTCACATCTTCTGTTGAATCAGTTGCCTTTCTTGTGCATAGAAAATGCGATGAGTCAATAGACAACTGTGGGATAACCAATCTCCCTGAAAAGCTGTGGCAAGTGCCCGGGGTTGCTCAAAGAAATCACACTCACAAAAAGACTATCACATATAAGCAAGCAGCTTTCAAATTTTCAAATTCAAGTTGACACTTACCTCTTCTGAACAGTACTACTTCACAACTCTCATACAGTATCTTCTCTATCACAAAACCCCAAACAGTTATACAACACTTAATTCCTCCTAGCATTTCCCTTATTTCAGCATAAGACTTTGCATCATATTTCAAAAACAAGACTGACCTCAGACCTCACCTCCTTTGCGTTTGATTCCATCAAAATCCTCCCAAACCTTACTACCGTGCTTATTGCAGTCCTAACCCATCTCGTTAACCTACCGTTAATCTCTGGTGTCTTCTATTCCTCTTTTAAACATGCAACCATCACACCCATCCAGAATTAGCCATCATTTGACACAACGTCTACATCTACTTATAGCACTATATCACCACTTTATTTCACTTTAAATCTTCTTGAAAAGCACATTCACATTGATCTTTACTCTCACCTCTCACTGAACACACGCTTTGACCAACTACAATAAGGGCACTTTAAGATGTCCGTGATCATCAGTCAGATCTCGGATCAGAATGCATCCCATATATTTCTATGGGGCTATTACACTCAGGGTCAGTGAATGCGCGGCCAGTCTGTGGACTAGGAACCAAGATAGAACCGATGCTCATGGATGGACTTC
This sequence comes from Ranitomeya imitator, assembly GCF_032444005.1. Classification (NCBI taxonomy): domain Eukaryota; kingdom Metazoa; phylum Chordata; class Amphibia; order Anura; family Dendrobatidae; genus Ranitomeya; species Ranitomeya imitator. The sequence goes on from NC_091285.1 coordinate 519,852,928, forward strand.
AATCGGAACAAAAGTTATAAGCAACCTACTGAGTGCCAAAGCAGTCTATATACTGATGACACTCAAATCTTCTGGTCCACATGTTAGCTTTCTTCTGTCCAGAATTCCAGAGCGTCTATCAGCTATATCCTTCTTCTTAACATCGCACTTTCTAATATTCAGTGTGGTCAGAACAGAACTCATAGGGGCGGATTCATCAAAGCTTTTACTTGAAAACATAGTCAAAACTAATTTTTGCACACTGCACCTCAAAATATCAGAGTATCCAAATACCTCCCTAAGATATTCATTTTCCAGGGAAAAGAGGATCCATTGCAGCAATATAAAATTTGTAATTTTATTATATCATATTTAAAATGATATTTAAAAATTCAAGCATGTAGAACAAACAGTGGCTTGCTTACAATACGGTTAAATAAAATGCATCCCATGTACCCTGTTCACACCAAGGCAAAGATATCTCATTGTTGCATGAACTCAGCTAACTCATACATAGTTCCTACAATTAAATAATTATCCAGAAAAACACCAAAAATTATATGTCTCTAAGCCCAATATAAAGTGCAAGTGCTCAGTTTTAAAGGCTAACAAGTACAAAGAAGGTGCTATAGATATTAGGGTAAATGCACAGCTTGGAGTAGGAAATAAGCAAGTTAAACACAGTTACTTACAAAGTGCCAAGTGACTTCGGGATGCCGTGCAGCAAGCCACCAGCCCAGATGACGCCGTTTGACTAATGCTTCTTCGGAAGCTTTTTTTCAAAGCTTTTACGTCAGTATTTTGATGTAATACGCTTTGAAAAGTTACATAATTGTGTGACGCAACTCTAAATGTTGTGACTTTTGACGTTTTCACTCCATTTTCACCCAGGTCTGGCACTGGCAAAGTTAAGAAAGTTTGGGTAGGACGGGGCTTGGCAACCGGTGCTCATCAAATTTATAACAAGCGGCGTTTGAAATGCCACAAATTTTAATCATCCAAAGCTCTTAAATCATGAATAGCTGTTTAGCATCCTCATTTAATGATATAAATAACACAGCATAACCTGTATCTTAATTTAATAGAGATTGCCATATATAAGGCTCCTGATTGCATATTACAAAACTACTTTGATCAAGGAAAAAAGTGCTCAATATTACTCCTGAGTCCTGAAATTGATATTTCATAAATACATAAGAGACAATGTATGTAGACTTACATCTTCCTTGGTATCCTGCTTGTAGTATTTCCTTGGTGGTGGTGCTGGTTTTGATGTTAGCTTCTTCACTATGATCTCTCCTGAGTGTCCACTAATTTTTTTACATAGAACCTGAGTTGAGGCCTGAGTGTCGTCATGAAGCCTCGAATGGTCGTCCATGTTTACTGGTGCAGAATAATGCGGCTGCGAGGGTTCTGTTCGCATGGGCACGTCCACACTATGTACCCTGCTCTTTAGGTCATAAAACTGGTAAGTGTCTGCACTAGCACATCTGGGGTTATAATTGCTGTCACTGCTTGAGCGAACCATAGGTTTCTGTTCCCTCCGGCTGTAATACAAATAGGCAGCATACCTCTCTATACAATGGTCACATTGGTACTTTCCATGGGAGCATGAGAACATCTTTTTATCTCCTAAAATACAAAAATGTATATATAGTTACATCTAGCATATAAGGCACTTTTCTGGCTTAAGTATGATCATGGTTACCAGCTTGCCTATACATCAATACAATGAACACTTTCCGAGAATATCCTTTATGGCACTTAGGTAGAGAAATGTAAGTAACTTGATGGGGATTGCATTGTGAAACTGGTGAGCTCGTAGGTATCATAAGATCATGGGGTTGTTTTGGAGGGAGAGGAATGTATATTTTTTTATATTATGGCTTTATTAATTTTTTTGTATTATTTCTTAATAAAATTAAAATTGATGAAAAATAGAAAAGGTAAAGATAGTATTACATTGCATTTGTTGACAATCAACAAGTTGGAATCCATTTCTTCAGGAAGGGTGTAGAAGATCCTTAAGGACAAGATGAATTAACCCCTTTCTGACCTCGGACGGGATAGTACGTCCGAGGTCAGATCCCCTGCTTTGATGCAGGACTCCGCGGTGAGCCCGCATCAAAGCCGGGACATGTCAGCTGTTTTGAACAGCTGACATGTGCCCGTAATAGGCGCGGGCAGAATGGCGATCTGCCCGCACCTATTAACTAGTTAAATGCCGCTGTCAAACGCAGACAGTGGCATTTAACTACCGCTTCCGGCCGGGCGGCCGGAAATGACGTCATCGCCGACCCCCGTCACATGATCGGGGGTCGGCGATGCGTCAGGATGGTAACCATAGAGGTCCTAGAGACCTCTATGGTTACTGATCACCGGTGGCTGTGAGCGCCACCCTGTGGTCGGCGCTCACAGCACACCTCCATTTCTGCTACATAGCAGCGATCAGCAGATCGCTGCTATGTAGCAGAGGCGATCGAGTTGTGCCTGCTTCTAGCCTCCCATGGAGGCTATTGAAGCATGGCAAAAGTAAAAGAAAAAAGTTAAAAAAAATGTGAAAAAAATAAAAAAAAATAAAAGTTTAAATCACCCCCCTTTCGCCCCAATCAAAATAAATCAATAAAAAAAAAATCAAATCTACACATATTTGGTATCGCCGCGCTCAGAATCGCCCGATCTATCAAGTAAAAAAAGCATTAACCTGATCGCTAAACGGCGTAGCGAGAAAAAAATTTGAAACGCCAGAATTACGTTTTTTAGGTCACCGCGACATTGCATTAAAGTGCAATAATGGGCGATCAAAAGAACGTATCTGCACCAAAATGCTATCATTAAAAACGTCATCTCGGCACGCAAAAAATAAGCCCTCAAACGACCCCAGATCACGAAAAATGGAGACGCTACGAGTATCGGAAAATGGCGCAATTTTTTTTTTTTTTAGCAAAGTTTGGAATTTTTTTTCACCACTTAGATAAAAAATAACCTAATCATGTTTGGTGTCTATGACCTGGAGAATCATAATGGCAGGTCAGTTTTAGCATTTAGTGAACCTAGCAAAAAAGCCAAACAAAAAACAAGTGTGGGATTGCACATTTTTTGCAATTTCACCGCACTTGGAATTTTTTTCCCGTTTTCTAGTACACGACATGCTAAAACCAATGATATCGTTCAAAAGTACAACTCGTCCTGCAAAAAATAAGCCCTCACATGGCCAAATTGACGGAAAAATAAAAAAGTTATGGCTCTGGGAAGGAGGGGAGCGAAAAACGAACACGGAAAAACGAAAAATCCCAAGGTCATGAAGGGGTTAAACAACTTGACTGTCAGCAGATTGCTTGCAATGTCAAGGATCTTATTACTGTATTCATGTATTTCATTGGTCTTATTTGTACTACTGTTTTAGATGCAGGCTTTATATTACCTTCCGTATTGCACAGAGGATGATCTTGTTCCACGGCCTCAGCCATAGCTTGCTGCAACTGTTGCTCAGAGATCTGCCCAAAAACAAACACCACATTAACAATAATGTATGTTTTTTATCAATTACATATACAGTATAATGTTCTCATACCCTAATTCTTTTATCAGAATAAATTGTGTATTTATTGTGATAAATAAATGATTTTAGGTGTAAAACATGTGCATTTAAATTTTTCTGCGTACATTTTACTTACACCTAGATCAGATTTTCACACAAGTCCGAAAAGTAGATAAATAGAAACAAATCAAACATTAAGTCAAAACTCATAGACTTTCACTTTTTTATTGCAGAAAATTAAACGATCCAATATCACATGTCTGTGAGGGGCAGTAGGATGTCAACCTTAGCTTTAAATATTATATTTCGTGTGACCGCCTTGTGCAGAAATAATGGCATCTAAACATCAAGAAATTGTTGATTTGTTCGGCACATCGACTTGAAGGGATTTTATCCCATTTCGCCCTACAAAACATCTTTAATTCTATTACATTGGTGGGTTTTCTCCCATGAACTGCTCACTTCAGGTCATTCTTTAACATTTATAAAGTACTTCGATCGGGACTATGATCTGGCCATTAAAAAACTAACTTTTTCTTCTTTAGCCATTCTTCTATAAAAGGACTTGTGTGCTGTGGGTTATTGTCTTGTTGCACGTCTCACCAGGGCTGGACTGGCCATTTGGCAATTCTGGCAAATGCCAGAAGGGCCGGACTGGTTGTTGGCTGCCTTGTCTGCTACGTTGTTAAAAGAATCAATGTTCTCAAGACACCCATACTGTTAACAGTTGTGACGGAGCACAAAGCCGGTCACTCTGTCACTTACCTCAGCATGCCGTGGGAATAATTAGAAATATTGGTCTTGTAGTAAATCTTCCTTTCCTCCATCCAGGGTAATATTAGTAATATACCCCATCTGGTTCTTGGGGACGGGGACAACATGGGATATGTCCTGATGTGTTACTTTAGAAATTGCTGTATAATCCAGAATTTATCGTGCCATCAATGATGGCAAACCGTTCTGGCCCAGATGCAGGAAAAGAGACACAAACCACACACAAACCATAATACTACAACCACCACACTATTTCACAGATAATGTGAGATTTGTATGAAGTAATTCAACGTTTTGTTTTCTCCTACAAACATAACACTTCTATCTTTGTCTAATTTGTTCCCACAATATTTTTACAATAGTCTTCTGACTTGTTCAGGTGATTTTTAGAAGAGTGCAGATGGACAGCAATGTTCTTAATAGAGAGCAGTGGCTTTCTCCTTGCAGTACTGCCATGCACATCATTGTTGTTCAGTGTCCTACTGGTAGTGGATTCATGGACATTAACATTAGCTTATGTGAAAGAGAGGCCTTTAGTTACTTATAGGTTACCTTGGGTTCCTTTATCACCTTGCAAGCACAACACAATGGTGGGAGATATTTACATTAACTCCATCATTATTCATAACTTAATATGACTTCTGTTACCTGAGGATCTGGATGTCTGCTAATCAGAATAACAATTGGTCCAGGCTGACAACGGCTTAAAAATGCATATACTTCATTCAGGGACTTGTTTGTGACAACATGTTCATTAATTTCCACAATTTCATCACCTTTTCTGAAATAAAAATAAATTTAAAAATGCAAAGAAATTAAGATTTTAAATAATAAAATGATGGTGTTTTTTTTAAATCAATCATTGTCATTATTGCTGGAGTACCTATTGACAACAGATATCTGACAAGGCTCCTAGGACTAGAGTGGTATTGTGGACACAGACAGAAAAGGGCCCAGTATATAAGCCCTTTACAGTCCAAGGAGGTGTCTGAGACAAAAGTTCTTTGCTCATTTGGAGGTGGAAGTCGGCCCCCTTACCACTTTGGCCACTGTGTGGCTGCATGGATTGCACCAGTGGGGGCAGAGGACTCTTAGTTTTACAGATTCTACGCATTATCTGCTGATTAATCATATTACCAAGTCTACTGTACACCGTGTAAAACAGGAAGAATGAGAAAGTGTTTTGTAATTTAATGAAAAAATGGGAACCTCTAGCAATACTGAAAGTGAAAATTTGAGTTTCCCATTAGTGTGAACATGTTATTCAGTATGCAGAATAAATCATATAATTTTCACACAATATAATATTATTGTGTATTAGATTCAGAGCAGCTTCCTGCCTGGGTGTAATCTAACGGAAAATACGGTACTTCTTTCATCATGAGGTTTAGCATGTCAATATAGCATTTATAAGAAACTGGGACATTCACATGTTCTATATCCAATGTGGTGTGCTTAATTCTGTGGACCAAGGGCCAAATTAATCAAAAACAGCAAATTTCTCACTGGTCTTGATGAGGAGGCGTGTCGGAGTCAGATGTGTGTGATGTGCCACGGATCTTACTACAGTCCCTAACTGGAGTAAGATTTCTTAAGTATGTAATAATACCACATCTCGTAATGTGCTAGATGAGCTGAGGCATCACGACTGCCCCCCACCGTGTCCCTGTCCTGTCTTAGCCATGAGAAACTGGAGTGAAAACACCAAACGTTGCAACATTTTTGTGCAACTATAAGAGTGTGTGCACACGTTCAGGATTTCTTGCAGAAATTTCCGGACAAAAACCCGGACATTTCTGCCAGAAATCCGCATGCGTTTTTTTCACGTTTTTATGCGTTTTTTGCACGTTTTTTGTGCGTTTTTTCCCAATGCATTAAATAGCGGGAAAAACGCGAAAAATCCGCAAAATTCATAAACATGCTGCTTTTTTTTTACCGCGATGCGTTTTTTTTTTTGCGGAAAAAAACGCATCATGTGCACAAAAATTGCAGAATGCATTCTAAATGATAGGATGCATATGTATGCGTTTTTTATGCGTTTTTATCGTGAAAAAAAAAAATGCGAAAAATCCTGAATGTGTGCACATTAGTGTGCAAAAAACTGTGACATTTCAAAGCAGTTTACGCTGGAATTCTGGCGTAATTACGTCAATGAATTATGGCCAAAGTATCTTACTGTGGGTCTCTATGTTAAAGAAACAGTACAGAAACTGGAAGCATGGATGAGGTCTCATCGCCACACGATTACAGACAACAAAAAAACATCTACCCGCTGCTAAATATTTCTGTGCTCCAGGACACAACATAAACAATATGAAAGCTGTCATAGTAAAAGGCGACTTCACATCAAGAAGAGACAGAATACACATTTATTATACACTCCGCACAGGACTAAATCTGACCCAAGGATTTATATTTCACTACATCTGAGGAATCTGCTCCAGAGACAGTGAAGGCATCAGGTCTCTGATCTTACATCAATGATGACGAGCGTTGAAGTCACTCACCGGCTCCTATGACTAGTGGTCACTATGCTGCCAGGAACGTGGATTACCTCAGACCTGCGCGGCAACATTTTGGGTAATAAATTGTGAACGAGGGACAGTCCCTTGTGTTTAGTTCTGTTTTTTTTTTCTGTTTTTCAGGTTACCTTTTTTGGACTACTTCAGATTCGTTAGATTACTGCAGACATGCATAGGATTTTTTCCCCCAATTAATTGGTGAGCGAGGTGTGGGGGAATCTTTATTCAAATAAAGTGTTTTTTTCTGTATTTTTTTTTTACTGCTTTAGTAATGGGGGTGTCTAATAGACATCTCTGCATTACTAACCCCAGGACTTGATGGCAGATGTGATTTTTGGCAAATCACAGCTGTCATCAACCCAAACCACCATTACCCCGATTGCTATTGCACCAGGGCAATCGGGAAGAGCCAGACAAAGCGGTAAAATTGGGGCATCTAATGTGGGAAGGGCCCAATAACCATGGACCTTCCAGTCTGAATACATAAGCCTGAATTAACATAATGCATTATGGATGGGTACCATAAACACAAGAAGTAATTTCTAGTGGAGTTAAAATAAATATCTTTATTAAATAACATTAATTTATAAAAAACATGAAAAAGACAGGGCGACTTAGCCTCCAATAGGGAAGAGAGGGAGCAGCAGTTTAGGTAAACTGAGGGTGGATAAGGGAGGAAAAACGGAGATAATAGGATTGAAGTATCACAAAAACACTGTTGAAAATATAAATCAGTGTTAGAAACCCCAGTGGGTATGAATATTCCAGGCTGGGGTAAAGGTTTACCTAAATGAAGTGTGATTGATAGCATCAGTTATTGTCCAAAAGACAATGGGATTGGATCTTAGAAGCTAGAGACAATACAATCCCATTAGAAAGGAAGTTTCCTCCATACACTAAAGGTACTGTCACACTCAGCAACTTTGCAATGAGAACGACAACGATCCGTGGCGTTGCAGCGTCCTGGATAGCGATCTCGTTGTGTTTGACACGCAGCAGCGATCTGGATGCCGCTGTGATATCGCTGGTCGGAGCTAGAAGTCCAGAACTTTATTTGGTCGTCAGGTCGGCGTGTATCGTCATGTTTGACATCAAAAGCAACGATGCCAGCAACGTTTTACATGGAGCAACAACCAGCGAGAACGATAAGTGAGTCGCCGTTACGTCACTGGATCGCTCCTGCATCGTTCTGGTGTTGCCGTGTTTGACGTCTCTACAGCGACCTAAACAGCAACGCTCCAGCGATCGGCTCATTGTCTATATCGCTGCAGCGTCGCTGAGTGTGACGGTACCTTTAGAAAATCACATTAGCATGACCACTGCATGTGACGGCGTGATTACACATGTATTTAGCACATATAAGAGGTAGTGGTGTATGCATGTAGAGAAAGTGATGCTGATGTCAGTAGAAATATGGAGCTGAGATCCTCCCTTCACGCCTGATGAGCACCGTTTTGCAAAGTGCTTCTTCTGGGGGCACTGACATGGGGATGTTTCCAACCTGCATGGCCAGTTGAAAGGGAGCAGGAACTGCGCATGTTTGGCCTAGAAGGCTAGATGGATGGGCATAGATATCAGTAATGGTATCACTAGGGGGCGCCATACTGACCTTCAAAGGTACTGTATTTTCCGGCATATAAGACGACTGGGCGTATAAGACGACCCCCCAACTTTTCCAGTTAAAATATAAAATCTTCTTAAAAGTCGGGGGTCTTCTTATACGCCGTATATCGTCTTATAGGGCCGGTGACTAATGTGCCTTTTGGGGGGGAGTGGTCCTGATGACGAAGAGGGGGCGTCTCACAGGAAAGTGTGAGTGGAGTATCCCCCATTACCTCATTGTAGCTGCAACGTGGGGTCTCTGTGCTGGGGAGCGGCGGCGGCGGCTGCTCCTCTTTGTGCCGCTTGGGTGCTGTGCTGTGGGGCGGCGGCTCCTCTTTGTGCAGCGTCGGGGCTCTGTGCTGTGGGGTGGCGGCGTATCTTAGTGCAGATGTGCAGATGGGGACGAGATCTGAATCTGAGCATGCGCTGCCCCCAGCGGCCATTTTCCCGGAGACCACCGCATCGCAGCAATGGAGCTGCCGGGGCCTCCAATCTTTGAGGAAATGCCGGAGGAGCCCCGACTGACTCTGCACTAAGATACGCCGCCACCCCACAGCACAGAGCCCCGACGCTGCACGAAGAGGAGCCGCTGCCCCACAGCACAGCACCCACGCGGCACAAAGAGGAGCAGCCACCGCCGCTTCCCAGCACAGAGACCCCACGCCGCAGCTACAATGAGGTAATGGGGGATACTCCACTCACACTTTCCTGTGAGACGCCCCGTCTTCGTCATCGGGACTACTCCCCCCCACCCACCATATACACATTGGTGTCTGCACCCGGCGGACAATACAACACCCGGCATATAAGACGACTCCTGACTTTTAAGAAGATTTTCAGGGGTTAAAAAGTCGTCTTATACGCCGGAAAATACGGTACATATATTTTGAATGGGGCATAATTTGTAAAATGTTTAATTTACAAAAGCATTTCTTCAAATGATTTCTACAGCATTACCTATATGTTCTATGGTGGCACAACCCATGTAAATGGCTAAATTACTGTATAACCATCAGAGCGCGTTTCAGTTGCTGTAGTTACAGTCAGCCGCAGGCTATACAACAAAGCCAGCATCTGCCTGGTAAGAGAGCAGGCTTATGTCCTATCGAACGAAAATAAAAATGTGTGCCATAGGTTGTTAAAGGGTTAAAGAGTATTTGTCATCAGTTTTCACAATATAAACTGCATACTTTATTAAACAGATCTCTCAGACCTGATGAAGATGGTGTCCTTACTGTCAGGCTAAGCAGATGGATAGTAAGCTATATGACCCACTGAGAAAGTGATTACTCATAAAACTTAACCTTTATTGAATAATTAAACGACTGTACAAACATATAACTACTAACTAAGGTAACGTTCACACTAGCGTTATGCTCGTTTGCGTCGGGCGACGCAGCGGCGACGCATGCGTCATGCGCCCCTATATTTAACATGGGGGACGCATGCGTTTTTTTTTGTTGCGTTGTGCGACACATGCGTCTTTTTTGCTGCTAGCGTCGGACCAAGAAAACGCAACAAGTTTCATTTTTCTTGCGTCCAAATTTCGGCAAAAACCGACGCATGCGTCGCAAAACGCAGCGTTTTTGTGTGCGTTTTGCTGCGTTTTTGCGTGTGTTGTGCGTTGTGTCGCCGACGCAGCGGCGCACAACGCTAGTGTGAACGTAGCCTAAAGTGCACCAAGTTATCCAAATCCTGTAATAACTCATAGAATTGAGATGACCAATACTGTATATAGAAAACAAGTTTAAAAATCTAAGTCTCTGAATATTGTGGTCAATAAGATAACACAATTTTGCGTCTCATGAGACATACTATCTTATTGGAGATGTACTATCAAAATTGTATTATCTTACTCAATTTGGCCACAATATTCAAAGGCGTAGATTTTTTATATGTGTTGTCTGTATAGTAGTCAATGTCATCTCTTGAATTGTATGAGTTATTCCAGGATTTGAATTACGCAGTGCACTTTAGGTAGCTTTATGTTTGTATGGTCATTTAATTATTCTGCTGAGAGCCGCATAATGTAGAAACAGAGACCCTGGTTACAGTGATGTATCACTTACTGGGCTGCTTGTTGTAGTTGTGATGGAATTACTGTTTTATCAGCAGGGGATTATAATTAGATGACCTTCCATGTAGTCCTCCATATTCCTGAGTCCTGTATAACCTGGCCCCATCATTGATTTGCAGGTTTCTGCCTATGCACAGTGTACACAGAAAGCAGCCAATCGGTGGTGTAGGTGGAATTATACAGGGCTCAGCATTCAGAGAACTGCTAGATCTGCAGCAGAGAAAATAGTGATTTTATAAAAAAAAATAAAAATAAAACACACATGCCAGTAAAAGATACATCACTGGAATAAAGGTCTCTGCTCCTACATTATGCTGTTCTCAGATCAGGTAGCAACAAAAAACATGGTGACAGATTCCCTTTAAGAGAGCATTCTTTTCATTGCTGAACACCAGAAGAAAATGTCACAGCAGATATAAATAACCGATACCTAGTAAATAAATGAGTTTATCATCACCTATTGTTTACACCACTTGTATAATTGAAAGAGATATAGCCAAAATAACAATAATAATATTCCCTTTTGTGCATGACACACATTTAGTTGCTGCATTTCGTATATATTTATTGACAGTAATAAAGATCTACCTTAGACGTCCATCCATGTGGGCCATAGAGCCCGGAGAAAGTGTATGGATGAATATTCCAGAAATGCTGCCACAGTTTGGAACACTGCACAACCCAATGCCCAGACCAACTCCAGACTCTGGGGAAATAAAGGACATGAACATTACAGGACAGCATGGCACGGCTCAGGCCTGTATCTGCTCTGGCTCATACAGGACAGTTTCTGATTTAATTTTGTAGTGTATTTATCAGTCAAATCTATCTAAAAAAAAAGGGTTAATGATGTTTTTTTTTCTTATGCATCTCCTCTTTTTAAAATCCAAAGTGAATGCAGAAAGTGACCCGTACTGAGCCCTTATAAACTCATCTTTGATATCATCATGGGTAACACACTAAGTTCTACATTTAGATTACAGCATTATTATATTTATTTTTTTTTTTTTGGGGGGGAGTAAGAGGCATTTAGCAACATACATGTACACATGAAGATCTAGTATACAAAAAATTAAAAATAAGCCTCCTCACCGACCTAAAAGCAATAGGGTTTCTTAAAGTGTCACTCCAAGAGTTGCAAGTTATCTACAATTCATTGGGTAAGGGAAAACGTCCTGATTTCTGGAGGTCTGACTGCCAGGATCCCTAGCAATCTTGACAATGTTGCCCCAAATAACCAAGTAAGGGTTTCTGTAAGGCCCCACAATCATGGAGCACAGGTGACCCTTTTTGACCTTTGTCTATGGACTCCCAGAGATTGTGTAGGGCAGTGCTCGACTATTTTTGGCAGTCCGGTTGACAATGAACAAAGGTCAAGCATGTGTAACGTGGCGAGTGATAGCGGGGTCCTGGCTGGCTGCATGGACTTGCACTGTAGGGGTGCTACATCCTTGCAGGTTGCATGTTACCGACGACTTTGCTTGGCCAGGACCAGATGTTGAGGACTTCAATGACGAAGACCACCAGTAAAAAACAAACTTTTTACTGAATGATATCTTTTGTACATAAGCCCCACCAAGTTAACAGATACAAAGTTTAATGAACGTTTCCGTCACCATATGGAGCATTTTCACACATACAGTAGTCTCAGTTCCTTTCTCTTATCTCACTTGGTTTCGTTCTCCACTAGTTCATCTGCATTCACCACAACCCAGCACAATACCATAGTCCAGTAAGTGAGAGTCCTATTCTCAACCTGGTCCATTACCTCTATGACTTATAAACTGGGGGCCGTGCTGTTAGGTGTCGTCTCTCAAGACCAGTCTCAAAATGCCCGCTCCGTCCTTCTGTCAGTTTTCTTTCCTCTTTACTCAAGATCATGCTATCCTCTGTCATGGTCTCCTCTCACTTCAGGGCACCCACATCATGCAGCACTGCTTTCTGTCCAGATTTTAGGTTTGCTTCAAGAACAAACTGGGCCCTATCATTCTGGAAACTGTCTGTCCCTTCACCTTAGCCCCTCACAATCTGGGCTAGTACCAAATACACAAGTACACAGCAGTATTACCAATGACGCATGTCACAATACACACTTCAACAATACATGAGTCTTCAATGAGGAACGTGGGCAGTATGTCCATGTCCTTACACATGCTCACATGTGTTCCATTCAGTACTGGGCTCTCCTGTCCTTGTAGACCCAGAACCCTGTTTTCGCATTTGCTGGGAATCCAAATGGTCAGACCTTGAGAGATCAATAAGTTATCCTCTATCCTACAAGATTAGTGGTTAACTTGCGATTATAGAAATTACAGTACTGTAGTGCATGTGACCACTGCTACCAAACACTGGGTTCAGTGATCACATCCTGATTACCTCATTATCACTGCAATGATTGGTTGCAGTGGTCACACATGCTGCAGTTGTGTCGTCACCGATGCAGCCAGCCAATAAAGACTGTTTACTGGAAAAGAGGGGAGGTGCTAAAGCACTACTGGGTGAGTAACATTGAGTTTGTTATTTTTAATTAAAAAAGCCTAGAGATGAGCTGGAATATAAGCTGGTATGAATGCAACGTGTATGCGCATGTTCACACTGGCCACTAAACAGACGAAACCTAAGATAAAAACAAAATGAGCAAATACCCTGCAAGTATTTACGTCATTTGACACATGGCTTAATTCTAGAGGAGAGGACCGGCCAGAATAGGGTCACCTTGGCTTTTACGTTTATTTGATCAAAATGATGTTAATTAAGTACCCTATATTATTTACTTGCACAATTTCTATTTATTTATTTACTGAAAGAAAGGGATTTGCTAATTTTGATTTTGTTATTGTTAATCTTTGCAAGTCAGGGGAGTATAATTTTTGGAAAAGCCTTTTTTTTGTAGCCAATATTGTTCTTATAAAGGGAAGTACTTGGTCTGTGCAACAATTTTAAGGTACAAGTAAATGTATCATCCATATGATTGGCAGAATGAAACAATTCCCATCTGAGCATCACACAATCTCCCCCAGCATGGCTTCTTCCTTAGTGTATTCTGGTGCCCTCACTTTGTACACAGTCAACCGTCTACATGATTTAGAAATGATGACAGGGAATAACCTAGACACATTGTTCCCGCGTCCAAGATATCAATCTCAGGAGTTTATACGGAAGTTGCTTGCTAAAGCCTACCTTCAATATTATCTGTCTGCCATGTCAACAGATCCACTTTAAATGGGCTTAAGCATACCCTAATATTAAGTGACATTTTCATCATCTTCCTGCCTTCACCACTAGAGGGAGCGCAGGGATTATTACAATTCACATTGAGTGATATGGTAACTGTATGAAATCATATAGAGTAGACTAGGCTCCCCTTAGAGATTGTTGGGGGCAGCCCGATCTATTATCAACAATTAGACACTATTTAGAGCTGTATATGGTAGAGTTATCACTGTATTTATGACACAGGAAAGATATATATCTTGGTACCTGGGTCACAGGACTTCTGAGCTTACACTGTATTTATATCAGTTGTCAGATGCAAATACAAAAAATAAATGGTGTTCAGAATGAGCGGATTATGTCCTTGTTTTGTGACAGAAAATACAAAAGTTTTAGGTATGTATTAAAAAACAATGTAAATCAAATCAATATTTGGCGTGTCTGCCATTTGCAAGTCTACCTAGAAGAATTGATGCTGTTTTAATGGCACACTGTTTTTTGAAGCAACTCAGCCAAGAGGTTTTTCCAAACATCTTGGAGAAGTAAGTATAGATCTTCTGTGGATGTGGGCTTGCACAAATACTTCTGCATCTTCATCTAATCTCAGATTTCATGATTTTGAGATTAGGGCTCTGTGGTGGCCAAATCACCACTTCCAAGACTCCTTATTCTTCTTTAACCCCTTAACCCTGGAGGTATTTTTTGGCCATGTGAGGGCTTGTTTTTTGCAGGACGAGTTGTACTTTTGAACGGCACCAATGGTTTTAACCATAGGCGGACATACCGCCGGTTCAACCGGTGCAGCTGCAGCGGGGCCTGGAGGCACTGGGGGGCCCATGCAGGCAGGGCCGGTGTTAGGGGCAGGCAGCTGCCTAGGGCCCCTGCTCCCCAGGGGCCCCCAGCAAGCGGCACATCACGCAGCCGCTATGAGGCCCCTTTGAGGCAGGGGGGCCCGCCTGCCACCAGCGCCGACTGCCCCCGCCACATTGAACTATACCGGTATCTGCCGTGGGCTGTGTTACGTGGGCTGTGTTATATACTATGTGGGCTGTGCTATATACTATGTGGGCTGTGCCATATACTATGTGGGCTGTGCTATACTATGTGGCTGTGCTATATACTACATGGCTGTGCTATATACTACGTGGCTGTGTTATATAGTACATGGCTGTGCTATATACTACAGGGCTGTTATATACACTATGTAGACATCGCTATATTCTATGTGGCTGTGCTATTTGCTACGTGGGCTGTGTTATATGCTATGTGCTGTGCTGTATACTACGTGGATGTGCTGTATGCTGCATGGGCTTTTCTATATACTATGTGGGTTGTGCTATATGCTACGTGGTTGTGCTATATACTACGTTAATGCTATATACTACGTGGGCTGTGTTATATACTACATACAGTAGCTGTGTTATATATACTATGCAGGCTGTGCTATATACTACGCGAGCTGTGCTATATACTATGGGGGGTATATTATATTCTATGGGGTGCTGTGTTATATAATATGTGGCTGTGTTATATACTATTAGTGGTATATTCTATTCTATGGGGAGGCTGTATTATATATTATGGGGGTATATTATATTCTGTGGGGGAGGCAGTTATATACTATGGGGGCTGCATTATATTCTATGGTGGGCTACATTATATACTATGGGGAGGTGGGCTGTTTTATATTCTATGGGGGGCTGTATTAGATTTTATGAGGGAGGATTGCATCATAATCTTTGATGGGGCTACATTATATTCTATGGGGAGCTGGGCTGTATTCTATTCTATTCGGGGCTACATCATATTCTATGGGGGCTGTATTATATTTATATTCTATGAGGGGTGATTGCATCATACTCTATGAGGGGGCTACATTATACTATATGAGGGGGGCTGCATTATATTCTATGGGGGGGTTACATTATACTCTGTGGGGTGGTTGCATTATGCTCTATGGGGTGGCTGAATTATACTATATGTGGGCTGCATTATACTGCATCGAGGACTATAGGGAATACATTATACTATATGAAGAACTATGGGGTGCATTATACTATGGGAAGTGAATTGTATGACACGGATGATGATGGCAGAGCATTATGCTATATGAAGAACTATGAGGAGTGTATTATACTATGTGGTGTGGAGGACTGAGCAGTGTATTTTAATATATGGATGACTATGGGGCATATTATGTTATATGGAGGACTATGGGGCATATTATATTATATGGAGGACTATGGGGTGTGCATTTTACAATATAGAGGACTATGGGCCGTGCATTATACTATGGAAAGTGAATTGCACTACATGGATGACTATGGCGGTGAATTATACTATATGGAGCACTATGAGGAGTGTATAATACTATGTGGAGGACTGAGCAATGTATTTTAATATATGGAGTACTATAGTGAGTGTATTATACTATATCGAGGACTGAGGAGTGTATTATACTATATGGAGCACTATGAGGAGTGTATTATACTGTATAGCGGACTGAGCAGTGTATTTTAATATATGGAAGACTATGAGGAGTGTATTATTCTATATGGAGGACTGAGCAGTGTATTTTAATATATGGAGCACTATAGGGAATGTATTATACTATATGGAGGACTATGGGAAGTGTATAATACTATATGGAGGACTGAGGAGTGTATTATACTATGTGGAGGACTAGAGAGCATATTATATTATATGGAGGACTGAGGAGTGTGTTATACTATATGGAGGACTATGGAGCATATTATATTATATGGAGGACTATGCGGCGTGCATTTTACAATATGGACGGCTGTAGTGCAGATTATAATATATTGAGGACTATGGGGTGTATTATACTAAACAAGCAAAATGCTGCATATTCATCGAGTGATTGGATTGTTTATGTCGAAACATAAATCATTGTTCTCAGCAGCACATCATCGGTGTAAACTGTAGATGTGCTGCTGATTACATGATCCTGTATGGTGATCTGTTAATGATTAGTGATGAGCGAATATACTCCTGAGCACGCTCGGGTGACCTCCGAGTATTTGTTAGTGTTCCGAGATTACGTTTTCATCGCCTCAGCTAAATAATTTACAGCTATTAGGCCGGCTTCACACTTGCGAGTTTTACGGACGTAAGAGCGCAGAAACTACGTCCGTAAAACTCGCAAAAAATACGGCACAATTATTCTCTATGCCCCTGCTCCTATCTGCCGTATTTTACTGATCAGTATTATACGGCTTTCTACGGCCGTACAAAATCGCAGCATGCTGCGTTTGTCACCGTACTGTGCAAGAAATACGCCAATGAAAGTCTATGGAAGCGTGAAAAATACGGATTTCACATGGACAAGCAGTGTGACTTGCGAGAAATACGCAGCGCTGTTAGAGAGAAAAGCCGGTAATTCAGTGCGGTGTACAGTAAAATCACACTGACAGCTTACAGTAGAATAGGTAGAATAAATGTGTACACATAGAATAGGTATATATATATATATATGTCAGTGAGACACATATATGTATATATATTAATATTTATTCCAGCGCTATACAGCTTGAAAGCCGGTAATTCAATTACCGGCTTTTTCTTTCTCCTTCCTAAAACCCGACATGATTTGAGACATGGTTTACATACAGTAAACCATGTCTTCTCTCCATTTTTTTTGCAGATTCCACACTACTAATGTCAGTAGAGTGTATCTGCAAAATTTGGCCGTTCTAGCTCTTAAAATAAAGGGTTAAATGGCGGAAAAAATTGGCGTGGGCTCCCGCGCAATTTTCTCCGCCAGAGTAGTAAAGCCAGTGACTGAGGGCAGATATTAATAGCCTGGAGAGGGTCCACGGTTATTGGCCCCCCCCTGGCTACAAATATCTGCCCCCAGCCACCCCAGAAAAGGCACATCTGGAAGATGCGCCTATTCTGGCACTTGGCCACTCTCTTCCCATTCCCGTGTAGCGGTGGGATATGGGGTAATGAAGGGTTAATGCCACCTTGCTATTGTAAGGTGACATTAAGCCTAATTAATAATGGAGAGGCGTCAATTATGACACCTATCCATTATTAATCCAATTGAATGAAAGGGTTAAATAAAACACAAACACATTATTTAAAATTATTTTAATGAAATAAAAACAATGGTTGTTGGAGTATTTTATTCTACGCCCAATCCAGT
Source organism: Ranitomeya imitator (assembly GCF_032444005.1). Classification (NCBI taxonomy): domain Eukaryota; kingdom Metazoa; phylum Chordata; class Amphibia; order Anura; family Dendrobatidae; genus Ranitomeya; species Ranitomeya imitator. The sequence continues at coordinate 519,870,804 of NC_091285.1, forward strand.
CACTGAAGACCCTCGTTCTGTGAAAGAAAAAACATAATAAACCAACAATATACTTACCCTCCGCAGATCTGTAACGTCCAACGATGTAAATCCTTCTGAAGGGGTTAAAACATTTTGCAGCAAGGAGCTTTGCTAATGCAATGCTACTCCTCGCTGCAAAACCCCTGGGAATGAGTCTAAATATAGATCAATGAGCTATATTTAGCTTCATTTGCGGTGAGGCGCCCTCTGCTGGCTGTTTATAGATCGTGGGAACTTGCCTAGAAAGCCTGGGAGCTTTCTAGGAAATTTCCCACGATCTATGAACATCCAGCAGAGGGCGCCTCACCGCAAATGAAGCTAAATATAGCTCATTGATCTATATTTAGACTCATTCCCCGGGGTTTTGCAGCGAGGAGCAGCCTGCATTAGCAAAGCTCCTTGCTGCAAAATGTTTTAACCCCTTCAGAAGGATTTACATCGTTGGACGTTACAGATCTGCGGAGGGTAAGTATATTGTTGGTTTATTATGTTTTTTCTTTCACAGAACGAGGGTCTTCAGTGACTGGATTGGGCGTAGAATAAAATACTCCAACAACCATTGTTTTTATTTCATTAAAATAATTTTAAATAATGTGTTTGTGTTTTATTTAACCCTTTCATTCAATTGGATTAATAATGGATAGGTGTCATAACTGACGCCTCTCCATTATTAATTAGGCTTAATGTCACCTTACAATAGCAAGGTGGCATTAACCCTTCATTACCCCATATCCCACCGCTACATGGGAATGGGAAGAGAGTGGCCAAGTGCCAGAATAGGCGCATCTTCCAGATGTGCCTGTTCTGGGGTGGCTGGGGGCAGATATTTTTAGCCAGGGGGGGGGCCAATAACCATGGACCCTCTCCAGGCTATTAATATCTGCCCTCAGTCACTGGCTTTACTACTCTGGCGGAGAAAATTGCGCGGGAGCCCACGCCAATTTTTTCCGCCATTTAACCCTTTATTTTAAGAGCTAGAACGGCCAAATTTTGCAGATACACACTACTGACATTAGTAGTGTGGAATCTGCAAAAAAAATGGAGAGAAGACATGGTTTACTGTATGTAAACCATGTCTCAAATCATGTCGGGTTTTAGGAAGGAGAAAGAAAAAGCCGGTAATTGAATTACCGGCTTTCAAGCTGTATAGCGCTGGAAAAAATATTAATATATATACATATATGTGTCTAATGACATATATATATACAGTGGGGCAAAAAAGTATTTAGTCAGTCAGCAATAGTGCAAGTTCCACCACTTAAAAAGATGAGAGGCGTCTGTAATTTACATCATAGGTAGACCTCAACTATGGGAGACAAACTGAGAAAAAAAAATCCAGAAAATCACATTGTCTGTTTTTTTAACATTTTATTTGCATATTATGGTGGAAAATAAGTATTTGGTCAGAAACAAAATTTCATCTCAATACTTTGTAATATATCCTTTGTTGGCAATGACAGAGGTCAAACGTTTTCTGTAAGTCTTCACAAGGTTGCCACACACTGTTGTTGGTATGTTGGCCCATTCCTCCATGCAGATCTCCTCTAGAGCAGTGATGTTTTTGGCTTTTCACTTGGCAGCACGGACTTTCAACTCCCTCCAAAGGTTTTCTATAGGGTTGAGATCTGGAGACTGGCTAGGCCACTCCAGGACCTTGAAATGCTTCTTACGAAGCCACTCCTTCGTTGCCCTGGCGGTGTGCTTTGGATCATTGTCATGTTGAAAGACCCAGCCACGTTTCATCTTCAATGCCCTTGCTGATGGAAAGAGGTTTGCACTCAAAATCTCACGATACATGGCCCCATTCATTCTTTCATGTACCCGGATCAGTCGTCCTGGCCCCTTTGCAGAGAAACAGCCCCAAAGCATGATGTTTCCACCACCATGCTTTACAGTAGGTATGGTGTTTGATGGATGCAACTCAGTATTCTTTTTCCTCCAAACACGACAAGTTGTGTTTCTACCAAACAGTTCCAGTTTGGTTTCATCAGACCATAGGACATTCTCCCAAAACTCCTCTGGATCATCCAAATGCTCTCTAGCAAACTTCAGACGGGCCCGGACATGTACTGGCTTAAGCAGTGGAACACGTCTGGCACTGCAGGATCTGAGTCCATGGTGGCGTAGTGTGTTACTTATGGTAGGCCTTGTTACATTGGTTCCAGCTCTCTGCAGTTCATTCACTAGGTCCCCCCGCGTGGTTCTGGGATTTTTGCTCACCGTTCTTGTGATCATTCTGACCCCACGGGGTGGGATTTTGCGTGGAGCCCCAGATCGAGGGAGATTATCAGTGGTCTTGTATGTCTTCCATTTTCTAATTATTGCTCCCACTGTTGATTTCTTCACTCCAAGCTGGTTGGCTATTGCAGATTCAGTCTTCCCAGCCTGGTGCAGGGCTACAATTTTGTTTCTGGTGTCCTTTGACAGCTCTTTGGTCTTCACCATAGTGGAGTTTGGAGTCAGACTGTTTGAGGGTGTGCACAGGTGTCTTTTTATACTGATAACAAGTTTAAACAGGTGCCATTACTACAGGTAATGAGTGGAGGAAAGAGGAGACTCTTAAAGAAGAAGTTACAGGTCTGTGAGGGCCAGAAATCTTGATTGTTTGTTTCTGACCAAATACTTATTTTCCACCATAATATGCAAAAAAAATGATAAAAAAACAGACAATGTGATTTTCTGGATTTTTTTTTCTCAGTTTGTCTCCCATAGTTGAGGTCTACCTATGATGTAAATTACAGACGCCTCTCATCTTTTTAAGTGGTGGAACTTGCACTATTGCTGACTGACTAAATACTTTTTTGCCCCACTGTATATATATATATATATATATATAGACAACATATATATATATTTTTTTTTTTCTTTTTGGGACACATGGATCATTTCTATAGCGGTATGTTGGTTTTGCAAGCCTGCGAGAAAACCACGCAGTACGGATGCCATACGGATTACATACGGAGGATGCCATGCGCAAAAAATGCTGACACACCCTGCCTACGGAGGAGCTACGGACCACTATTTTCGGGACATTTCAGCGTATTACGGCCGTAATATACGGACCGTATTTTCATACGCTGAGTGTGAAGCCGGCCTTAGCCAGGCTAAGTACATGTGGGGGTTGCCTGGTTGCTAAAGAATCCCCACATGTACTCAGCCTGGCTAATACGATACGATACGATACGATACACTTTATTAATCCCGTGGGAAATTATGGTATCACAGCAGCACAACTTAAATCATAAAAATCATAAAGGAATTACATAGTTGACATGACAGTGGAGTTGACAGAAGAACATTATACATTAGAATAGGACATACACAACGAGTGAACTGAAATGTAGAGAAATAAGTAGACATTCACCTTGGTGGTTTAACCCTAATGTTATTGTTGTACATTTCTTCTGTCTCATGAATAGCTCATATAGTGGATGTGCATTATTGTTCATAATTGCCATACACTTTTTCAGAGTTCTTTTCTCCACTACCTCCCCAAAAGAGTCCAGATTACAGCCCACAGCAGAACTTGCCTTCTTAATAATCTTATTCAGCTTATTAGCATCAGAGGCCCGCACACTACTACCCCAGCACGTGATTGCAAAAAAGATGGCACTTGCCACCACAGACTGGTAGAACATTTCTAACATTTTGCTGCACACATTAAAAGACCTCAGTTTCCTTAGGAAATACAGTCTGCTCATCCCCTTCTTGTAGACAAACTCTGAGTGGCATCTCCAGTCCAGTTTGCTATCCAAATGGACCCCCAAATATTTGTAACTCTCCACCTGCTCTACCTCCTGACCAGCAATAGTGATCGGTAAGCATTCCATCTTTATCCTGCTATAGTTGGCCACCAACTCCTTCGTTTTCTTAACATCTAGTTGTAGATAGTTACCATTGCACCAATCCACGAAATTCGCCACCACCCTTCTGTATTCCTCATCCCCCTGATCTCCCCTAATGCATCCCACAACCACAGAGTCATCCGAAAATTTTTGAAGGTGGCAAAGTTCAGATTTATACTGAAAGTCTGAAGTATACAGTGTGAATAGAAAGGGCGCAAGCACCGTTCCCTGGGGGGCACCAACACTGCTCAGTAATCTGCTTGACACAACTGCTCCCATCTGTACAAACTGTGGCCGATCTGATAGGTAGTCAGTTAATAGCTGTAAATCATTCAGCTGCCGCGATGAAAACTTAATCTCAGAATACTAACAAATACTCGGAGTTCGCCCCAGCGTGATTGGGAAAACCGGAGCAATGAGTACACTCGCTCATCACTATTAGGGTATGTTTCCACGTTCAGGAAACACTGCGTTTTTGACGCTGCGTTGAGCCGCAGCATCAAAAACGCAGCGTCCAGATGTTACAGCATAGTGGAGGGGATTTCATGAAATCCCGTCTCCACTATGCATTAAAAGATGTATGTAGCATACCCGCAAAAACGGACATGCGGCGCATCTTTTAAGAATGCAGCATGTTCTTACATTGCAGAAAAAATGCAAGGACAGCGCAGGTGACCTGCCAGTGACCTCAGGTGCAGATTTAGTCTTTTTACCTGCATAAAATCCTGATGCAATCCTGAACGTGTACACATACCCTTTCTATTAGTGATCATTCTGTCCCCATCATTCTTTCTCAGAGGTGGAAAGAGGCCGGGAAATAAGCGTTGAACAATTTCAATATTGTCGATCACTCATTTAGTGGCCTGAACGCAGCGCATGTAAATACAACCAAAATGCTTCTGTGTGATGTGCAACATGTTAGCATTTGGGGCCCCATTTTAAACCTTGCCTAAAACTGGCCCTGCCTGCAGGGTGGCTAATATTGAGGCCAATCTGTCCAGTTTATCTGGACCCAAGGCTCCGGGGGGCCCCTGGCCAGATTGCCCTTATGTGCGGTGGGCAGGGAGCAATCCCTGCAGCTCCGTGGCCTGCAGGAGAAAAAGGCAGTTGAGCGGAGCTACAGGGAATTGATCCATCCTGCTTACTGCCTGCGCTTCCTGTCTGACACAGCAGCGGCTGAATGACATCATCATTCAGCGCCGCGGCTGTGCGAGACAGGAAGCTGCCGGCAATGGTAGGGCTTCAGGATACCGTGCGCAGAGGTGAGGTGAGGCGAGTGTGTGTGTATGCAGAGCGGTGGATGGTGCTGTCTGTGTGTGTGTGTGTGTAGGTGGAGGAGAGGGCAATGATGGGGGTGATGGGGCGGAAGGCAATGATTGGGTTGACGGAGAGGGCAATGATAGGGGTGGTGTGGGAGGAGGAAATGATGGAGGTGGTGAATGGGCAATAATGGGGTGGTGGGGATAAAGCAATAATGGAGGTGGTGAAGGGGCAATCATGGGATGCGGGGGAGGAGGACAATGAGGGGTGTGGGGGATTGGGATGGGAGGAAAGGGGATTTATAATGTATTTAGGAACGGGGAGGTGGAGGAAGACGTTTTTATCGATTATTATGTCTAACTCAGTCCTTTAGTATATGTGTACTCACTTATGTATAGCACAGTCCCTTAGTATGTCTGTATATTATATACTAGCTATTGAACCCGTTCTACGCCCGGGTGGCGAGCATTTATATTGGTATATTGTCTCCATCCTGGTATGTGCTGCTCCATCCTGCGTCCCCATCCTGTCATGTGCTGCTCCATCCTGCGTCCCCATCCTGTCATGCGCTGCTCCATCTTGCGTCCCCATCCTGTCATGTGCTGCTCCATCCTGCGTTCCCCTTCCTGTCATGCGATGCTCCCATCCTGCGTCCCCATCCTGTGATGCGCTGCTCCCATCCTGCGTCCCCATCCTGTGATGCGCTGCTCCCATCCTGTGATGCGCTGCTCCCATCCTGCGTCCCCATCCTGTCATGTGCTGCTCCATCCTGCGTCCCCATCCTGTCATGTGCTGCTCCATCCTGCGTCCCCATCCTGTCATGCGCTGCTCCATCCTGCGTCCCCATCCTTATGTGCTGCTCCATCCTGCGTCCCCATCCTTATGTGCTGCTGCATCCTGCGTCCCCATCCTTATGTGCTGCTCCCATCCTGCGTCCCCATCCTTATGTTCATGCTGCATCCTGCGTCCCCACCCTTATGTGCTGCTGCATCCTGCGTCCCCATCCTTATGTGCTGCTCCCATCCTGCGTCCCCATTCTTATGTTCATGCTGCATCCTGCGTCCCCATCCTTATGTGCTGCTGCATCCTGCGTCCCCATCCTTATGTTCATGCTGCATCCTGCGTCCCCATCCTTATGTGCTGCTCCATCCTGCGTCCCCATCCTTATGTGCTGCTCCATCCTGCGTCCCTATCCTTATGTGCTGCTCCCATCCTGCGTCCCCATCCTTATGTGCTGCTCCATCCTGTGTCCCCATCCTGTTATGTGCTGCTCCATCCTGCGTCCCCATCCTTATGTGCTGCTCCCATCCTGCGTCCCCATCCTTATGTGCTGCTCCATCCTGCGTCCCCATCCTGTTATGTGCTGCTCCATCCTGCGTCCCCATCCTTATGTGCTGCTCCATCCTGCGTCCCCATCCTTATGTGCTGCTCCATCCTGCGTCCCCATCCTTATGTGCTTCTCTATCCTGCTTCCCCATCCTTATGTGCTGCTCCATCCTGCGTCCCCATCCTTATGTGCTACTCCATCCTGCGTCCCCATCCTTATGTGCTGCTCCATCCTGCGTCCCCATCCTTATATGCTGCTCCATCCTGCGTCCCCATCCTTATGTGCTGCTCCATCCTGCGTCCCCATCCTTATGTGCTGCTCTATCCTGCGTCCCCATCCTTATGTGCTGCTCCATCCTGCGTCCCCATCCTTATGTGCTGCTCCATCCTGCGTCCCCATCCTTATGTGCTGCTCCATCCTGCGTCCCCATCCATATGTGCTGCTCCATCCTGCGTCCCCATACTGCCTCTGACCCGCTCGGCGCCGAGTGCTGGGGGGCCTGAGCAGGCGGGGACACCGGCACGCTGTGGGGGTCAGGTGCCGGTATCGCCGCCAGCTCAGGCCCCCCCAGCACTTACTATACTCACCTGTCCGGCGTTCCATCGCTGAGCGCCGCCATCTTCCCGGTCTCCTGGCTGTGACTGTTCAGTCAGAGGGCGGCGCCGGCGCGCATTAAGCGCGTCATCGCGCCCTCTGAACTGAAGGTCACAGGCCGAAGACCGGGAAGATGGCGCCGCTCAGCGATGGAACGGGGACAGGTGAATATAGGCTGATACTCACCCTCCTGGCGGTCCCTGCTTCTGCGGTGGAGATCGCGGTGTGCGTTCAGTGTGAACGCACACCGCGATCTCCCGGGAGCGTCGCTCTGTGAGGCCCAGACTGCGCCGGCGCTTGCGCTTGCGCAGTCTGTAGAGGCTTCGGACAGAGTGACGCTCCCAGCGTTATATTATAGATATATATATATACTAGATGGTGGCCCGATTCTAACGCATCGGTTATTCTAGAATATGCATGTCCACGTAGTATATTGCCCAGCCATGTAGTATATTGCCCAGCTATGTAGTATATTGCACAGCGACGGAGTATACAGCACAGAGCCATGTAGTATACAGACTTAAAATAAAAAATAAACATATACTCACCCTCCGTTGAAGTCCTGTACGTGGCAGCTTCCGGTCCAAGGGTTGGTATGGGTGCAGGACCTGTGATGACGTCGCGGTCACATGACCGTGACGTCATGGCAGGTCCTTGTCGCATGCCATCGGAACCTGCCGCTTGCATGGAGCGGTTACCGGAGCGTCGCGAGGAGCGGGAAAGGCGCCGAAAGGTGAGTATATGATGATTTTTCATTTTTTTTGTATTATTTTTAAAATTAGATCTTTTTACTATTGATGCTGCATAGGCAGGATCAATAGTAAAAAAGTTGGTCACACAGGGTTAATTGCAGCGTTAATGGAGTGCGTTACACCGTGACATAACGCGGTCCATTAGCGCTGCCATTAACCCTGTGTGAGCGCTGACTGGCGGGGAGTACGGAGCGGGCACTGACTGCGGGGAGGAAGGAGCGGCCATGTTGCCGCCGGACTGCGCCCGTCGCTGATTGGTCATGGCAATGGTCGTGGGCGTTTTGCCACGACCAATCAGCGACTTGGATTCCATGACAGACAGAGGCTGCAACCAATGAATATCCGTGACAGAAAGAAAGACAGACAGACAGAAGGACAGAAAGACGGAAGTGACCCTTAGACAATTATATAATATATATATATATATATATATATATCTTTGTCGCCTTAAAAGGAGGGGGGCCCGGACACATTTCCTGCACAGGGGCCCCAAGCTGTCTGTGTGGAAAACGAACAAAATTCCAAGTGCGGTGAAATTGCAAAAAAAGTGCAATCCCACAGTTGTCTTTTGTTTTTTACAACGTTTACTAAATGCTAAAACTGAACTGCCATTATGATTCACCTGTTACCGTAATTACGAGTTCATAGACACCAAACATGACTAGGGTCTTTTTTATCGAAGTGGTGAAAAAAAAATTCCAAAGCTTGTAAAAAAAAATGGCGCGATTTTCCGATTGCATACATTAGTTAGGACTGCTCTGATAAGGGTATACCGTGAAGATTGGTAGAGCAGCTTAGTATACATTTTTTGCATAAAACGTATCAACCAAATACCCTGTTTTTTACATCTTTTACTAGCACTTGCGGATTACTGCAACATTTTTTCAAACTGAGTGTTTTTGGTTTTACTATTCTCTTTTGTGTCTTCAGGTTTCTTGGTGGTGTGTGAACATGATCATACAGACTTGTTCACTGTGCAAGTAGCCCATGTGTTCCTGTTTCCATAATTGTTCTCTTGTGTCTACAAGACTGGGGAGTTCCACCACTCCTCTTGGGCTATCTGCACAAAAGCTGTTCTACCCTGTATGCACACATGGATTTTTCCTCTCTGAACCCTGTTCACACAGGTTATATACAGATGATCAGGTTTTTAAATACATCAGATAGGGATTGCATACATTAGTTAGGACTGCTCTGATAAGGGTATACCGTGAAGATTGGTAGAGCAGCTTAGTATACATTTTTTGCAAAAAACGTATCAACCAAATACCCTGTTTTTTACATCTTTTACTAGCACTTGCGGATTACTGCAACATTTTTTCAAACTGAGTGTTTTTGGTTTTACTATTCTCTTTTGTGTCTTTCGATTTTCCGATACCCGTAGCGTGATCTTGGGTTGGGTGATGGCTTATTTTTTCTGTGCTGAGCTGATGTTTTTAATGATTACATTTTGGTGCAGATACGATCTTTTGATCGCCCATTATTGCATTTTAATACAATATTGCAGCGACCAAAAAACTTAATTCTGGCATTTTAACTTTTTTCTCATTACGTCGTTTAGCGATCAGGTTACATAGTAACATAGTAACATAGTTAGTAAGGCCGAAAAAAGACATTTGTCCATCCAGTTCAGCCTATATTCCATCATAATAAATCCCCAGATCTACGTCCTTCTACAGAACCTAATTGTATGATACAATATTGTTCTGCTCCAGGAAGACATCCAGGCCTCTCTTGAACCCCTCGACTGAGTTCGCCATCACCACCTCCTCAGGCAAGCAATTCCAGATTCTCACTGCCCTAACAGTAAAGAATCCTCTTCTATGTTGGTGGAAAAACCTTCTCTCCTCCAGACGCAAAGAATGCCCCCTTGTGCCCGTCACCTTCCTTGGTATAAACAGATCCTCAGCGAGATATTTGTATTGTCCCCTTATATACTTATACATGGTTATTAGATCGCCCCTCAGTCGTCTTTTTTCTAGACTAAATAATCCTAATTTCGCTAATCTATCTGGGTATTGTAGTTCTCCCATTCCCTTTATTAATTTTGTTGCCCTCCTTTGTACTCTCTCTAGTTCCATTATATCCTTCCTGAGCACCGGTGCCCAAAACTGGACACAGTACTCCATGTGCGGTCTAACTAGGGATTTGTACAGAGGCAGTATAATGCTCTCATCATGTGTATCCAGACCTCTTTTAATGCACCCCATGATCCTGTTTGCCTTGGCAGCTGCTGCCTGGCACTGGCTGCTCCAGGTAAGTTTATCATTAACTAGGATCCCCAAGTCCTTCTCCCTGTCAGATTTACCCAGTGGTTTCCCGTTCAGTGTGTAATGGTGACATTGATTCCTTCTTCCCATGTGTATAACCTTACATTTATCATTGTTAAACCTCATCTGCCACCTTTCAGCCCAAGTTTCCAACTTATCCAGATCCATCTGTAGCAGAATACTATCTTCTCTTGTATTAACTGCTTTACATAGTTTTGTATCATCTGCAAATATCGATATTTTACTGTGTAAACCTTCTACCAGATCATTAATGAATATGTTGAAGAGAACAGGTCCCAATACTGACCCCTGCGGTACCCCACTGGTCACAGCGACCCAGTTAGAGACTATACCATTTATAACCACCCTCTGCTTTCTATCACTAAGCCAGTTACTAACCCATTTACACACATTTTCCCCCAGACCAAGCATTCTCATTTTGTGTACCAACCTCTTGTGCGGCACGGTATCAAACGCTTTGGAAAAATCGAGATATACCACGTCCAATGACTCACCGTGGTCCAGCCTATAGCTTACCTCTTCATAAGAACTGATTAGATTGGTTTGACAGGAGCGATTTCTCATAAACCCATGCTGATATGGAGTTAAACAGTTATTCTCATTGAGATAATCCAGAATAACATCCCTCAGAAACCCTTCAAAAGGTTAATTCTTTTAATATATATTGATAAATCAGGCGATCTAAACACAGCGATACCAAATATGTGTAGGTTTGATTTTTTTAATGGTTTTATTTTGAATGGGGCGAAAGGGGGATGATTTGAACTTTTATATATATATTTTTTTTTTTTGATATTTTTTTTTTTTTACTTTTGGTATGCTTCAATAGTCTCCATGGGAGATTAGAAGCTGCCATAATCCGATTGGCTCTGCTACATACAGGCAATGATGAGATAGTCTGTATGTAGCAGAATTGCTCACTTGCTATGAGCTGTTCAAAACAGCTGACATTTGCTGGAAAAGATGTGGGATCAGCACCGGAGCCCACATCAAAGGCCAGGGTCACACTTGTGAGTGTGATGCAAGAAACTCGCATGAGTCTCTCACATCAAAACCCGGCACTGCCGCCAGCACTCGGGACCGGAGTGTGCGGCTGCATAGAAATACATGTTATGCGAGAGACTTGTGCGAGTTTCTGACATTGTACTCGCAATTGTGACCCCAGCCAAAGGGTGGGAGTCCAACATCGGCGTACTATTGCACCCGATGTTGGAAAGGAGTTAAACTAAAGATGGTTCTTAATGACATTGTAGGTCTTGGGTTGTTGTCCTGCTTTAGAATAAATTTGTATAGATAAGTATCTGCTAGAGATGAGCGGATCTTTTGAAATTCGAATTTGCCAAATTTACTGAAGTTTTCCCTAAAATTTGATTTTTCTCTGAATAAATTTGCGTGAATCTCAGTACTGTAAAGTTTGTAACTACTTGGAGTACTAAGCACTTTGCTTGTATTGTGAACTTTTCTAACACAGCTCTACAATAAATTACAGTATATAAACTGAAATACTAATTTGTAGCAATTGATTATACATTGTTTAATAATTAAGTGACCCATTTGTTGACCTAGCCTTTATGTGCACCTGCCCCTTTGGAGATTTATTCCCACCCTGTTTTCTCTTACATTTTTTTTTATATATATTTTAATGTATTCCAATAAATTTATGGTTTTTATGAATTTTCTGCTGGAATCACTTTGTATCTCTGGACAAAAGTGCTACAGTTTTCAGAGATAGGAACAAGTCTGTATGATCATGTTCACACACCACCAAGAAACCTGAAGACACAAAAGAGAATAGTAAAACCAAGAACACTCAGTTTGAAAAAATGTTGCAGTAATCCGCAAGTGCAAGTAAAAGATGTAAAAAACAGGGTATTTGGTTGATACGTTTTTTGCAAAAAATGTATACTAAGCTGCTCTACCAATCTTCACGGTATACCCTTATCAGAGCAGTCCTAACTAATGTATGCAATCCCTATCTGATGTATTTAAAAACCTGATCATCTGTATATAACCTGTGTGAACAGGGTTCAGAGAGGAAAAATCCATGTGTGCATACAGGGTAGAACAGCTTTTGTGCAGATAGCCCAAGAGGAGTGGTGGAACTCCCCAGTCTTGTAGACACAAGAGAACAATTATGGAAACAGGAACACATGGGCTACTTGCACAGGTTCACACAGGTTATATACAGATGATCAGGTTTTTAAATACATCAGATAGGGATTGCATACATTAGTTTTTTACATCTTTTACTTGCACTTGCGGATTACTGCAACATTTTTTCAAACTGAGTGTTTTTGGTTTTACTATTCTCTTTTGTGTCTTCAGTTTTCAGAGATAGTTTATTTAATTATATTTCTGAATGTCTAGAATTTCATTGCTTTTGGACTCCACTTTTGCTTGAAATACGCTTAAAAACACAGACACTGCCAGATCATACGCCAGATGGCATTCACAGAGCCTCAATCTGCCTCATTATAGGGAATCTTCCGCCGGGGGATCCATCTGAATCATGTATTTTAGAGATGTGCATGGAAACCCCAGTGTAAGAGCTCAGCGCAGAGTGCAGGATAAATGAGCCAAGCCTTAATGCGATCTTTGAAAGACAAATCAACAACTGGTGAAGAATTGGTGTTATTTATTTTTTGCGTCGTTCTTCTTTATTCTATTTTATTCTTCGGGCCAGTGCGATTATAGTGATACCATTTTTATATTGTTTTGTATATTTGGCGGCTGTCACACACTAAAAGACACTTTTTTTGCAACAACTTTTTGCACCGCCATATTTTAAGAGCTATAATTTTTACATATTTCTGCTGGCAGAATCATGTGACGGCTTGTTTGTTTTTTTGCAAGACAAGTTGATATTTTTATTAGTACCATTTTCGGGTACATACATTTTTTGATCACTGTCTAATCAAATTTTTCAAAGGCAGAATGAACAAAAAATCAACAATTCAGGAATTTATATTTTTTATGCAATTCACCATGTGGTAAAAGTAACAAGACAGCTTTATTCTATGGGTCAGTACAGCGATACCGCATATACCGGTATATCGTTTTTTTTTACACAGTAATATTATTAATATAAAAGATATTTTATAGAAAAAAATAATTGCTTTTGCATTGTGAGAGGTACAGATTTTTTATTTCTCTGCTGACTGAACTGTCTGGCTGTTTGTTTTCAGCAATATTATTTTTTATTTACATTCAACTATTTTTATCGTGTTCACAGAAGGGGTTAGGTAATGTGTCCGTTTTATAGATTGAGCAAATATGTTTAGACTCTTTATGTTTATTTTTGTTTCACATAAAGATACATATACAGTATTTGTGGGAAAATAGTTTTTCATTTTATTTTATTTATTATTTTGTAATTATTTTAAAATATTTTACAATGTATTTTTACTTAGTCCCTCTATGAGACTAACTTTTATCAGTCTGATTGCTGGTATAATGCATTGTAATACACCAGCACTGCAATGCATTATACATATCAGTATTTTAGACAATGCATCTGGCAGATCTTGGGTTGCCTTGACGATAATTGGACTCGCAGGGACGTGGATCGGATGGGAGAAGGGCCCTCTCCGTCTCCTATTCTCCTAAATGTTGTGAGTAATGTTGATTGTGGCATTTAAAGGGTTAAACATCTGAGGGCAGTGCGGAAACCGCTCCTGGCTGTGACAGCCGAGACTCGGCTATCATGTAAGCTGAGCTCTCGGCAGCGATCACACTGGCACAGCTTCTGTGCCACAAAATGATCACCTTGACGTACCTATACATTTTGGTCAGTAACCCCTATCTTATTATTACATATAGATAAGTCAAATGTCACGCAGGGGTTAAAAATTTCGCAAAGTACTGTATATAAAAAATATTTGTATGTAATATGTAGCCAATTTATAATAGACAGGTCGATTCTGCAGAAACAAAAAAGACAAGAACCACACATGCAAAAATTACTATTTGAGCTGAGCGACAAAACTAAACCCAAGGTTCTTCGTTAACGTTGTGACCAGAATGTATAATCCCACAGCTAAATTAAAGCAGACCTCTTTGTGAGCACCTAGCCATTGAAGTGTAGTGCTTTGCAATGATCTTGGATGTCTCCTTACTGCACTAGCAGAACGAGCGATTCAGGCACCCCACAACACTCATGTGCTCAAGAAAAGCCCCCACATTTCTGGGCCACACTGCCCCACAGACACAGCACCCTTACAGTATTGGCCACCACACAGCATGGCGCGTAGTATCTGAAGCTGGTAGCCCACATACCAGAGGCTCAAGGGGCAATGTGGCTCTCAAGCCAATGGTTGGAGGAATACTAGCGACAAAGCATTTTATAAAAACTATCAATAATCTGCATAAAGAATACTGTTTAGTACCTTTTTGTAATGACACCTCCATAATGACTCTGTTATTTGGATTGGAACTTTCTGACTGTAGCGGACTATGCTCTCTCACTACACAAGTGCTGGAGCTTTTGGAGCGAACCATTTGAGAATTGCAGGCTTTGAGGATATCAGGTGCACTGAGTCCTGTGCGAACCGTGAGAGTGATCACTCCTTTCTTCACCTGCTGAAGAGAACAAATAACGTGTATCATATACGTGTATACCATTGCATTAATCACAGCAAGAAGCAAATGAGCCAATAAACAGAAAAATGGGATTTTAGGATTGCTTACGTAGATCGTTTGTTCTTTATTTTTCTGTGCATTCAGGTGCCATATATAATAAATAGTTAAAAGTAACTAAACTTTCTTTTTCAGTTTTCGTACAAATTGCCTAAAGCTCCAGGTCCTTAGACCCTCAGCAATTGTGCAATAGACCCCTGATATGTGCACAGCTTCGAAGACAAGAGCTCACAGCTTTCTACAGTTTTCTATTGAATCTATACTCCGGCCCAGTGTGTGATCAGACAGGAGATGTACACTCCTATCTAGTGTGTTGCGTACTTCTCAGGGATTTACAGCATGATTGATGGTGGTTTCAGGACATGATCCCACTAATTTGTAGGCAATTCAAGCACCTGCTAGATATGAAAAAAAGAAAATTTACTTTTTAAAGGAACATTCAAGGCAAAACTAACACTGTTATAGAGATTAATAAAGATAAAAAGGTGGTAAATTTGACATCAGGGCAGTTTGATATCAGCGCTCTACAAAATATTTGAATATTCTTAGAGATGAACTTCAAAAGAACACATTGGCAATATTTTAAAACTTCCCTCCACGCCCAAACTGAAAACGAACAATACTGGAAAGTATTTTTAGTAACCATACTTGGTCCTCATCCCTCTGTCAGATCAGTGGTCCGTTCTTCTGTTTTCCAGAATCGCCAACGCAGAGGCCTAGGGAGCTTTGTGGAAAGTCTGCACCATGTCTTCCCTGCTTTTCCATTGCTTGAGGATGGACCAACGCCAATGACTAGAGTGCCGTGTCCATTCCTCAGTAGATATAAAGGCACAGATGATTGGCCTCGGGGAGACCAAAACATCCAACACCGCGGAGACACCATCACGTGTTTCTCAACGCAGTGATTCCAGAACACTGCCCCCATCCCTTATGGGAAATATGCAGATGCAGGTAAAGAAGCTGCGGAGACACCATCACGTGTTTCTCGACGCAAGCAGTGAATAGCCAGGCCTTTCCCCGGGAAGGAAGAACCACGGGAAGGGCAGCATCCTATGAAGGAAAGCCACCTATGCCAAGCATGGTATCCATCCACAGACAGCTGTTTCGGGGTGTTTGCCCCTCATCAGTGTGGAGTAGGAATCTGGCTATTAGGAGCAGTGCCTAGTAAAAAGGCTATAAAGGCACAGATGATTGGCCTCGGGGAGACCAAAACATCCAACACTGCGGAGACACCATCACGTGTTCCTCAGTAGAGACATTTCACAGGGAACATATAATTCAGTCTTTCTACAGCTCATCGTGTAAATGTAAATTACTGCACCAAGGTCGTATCAATCGATTGTTCTTGTTACAAGTTCGTCTAGGTTCACACTAGCGTATAAAACTCTGGTTTTCAATTGTGATAAAGACCAGCACCCAACTGTGAACCTCGGCAAACCTAAGCAGCATACTCAAGTCAAGCAGCAGCTACAAAAAGTGTGCTAGAAAATGTTTCTAGTGTAATATTATCCCTTTGTAAATCTTTTGCAAAATTTGGATTCAGTTTGGGGTTCCATATTTAGGAGAGAGGATGTAGGAGAGGGTAAATGGTTTAAAGGCTGGCAATTAAATTATTAACTAAAGGTCTCTCTCAGACGCTATTCCCACCTTCCTTAAAGGGAACTGGTCACCCCCAAAATCGAAGGTGAGCTAAGCCCACCAGCATCAGGGGTTTATCTACAGCATTCTGTAATGCTGTAGATAAGCCCCCGAGGTATCCTGAAAGATGAGAAAAAGAGGTTAGATTATGCCCAGGGGCGTTCCCGCTGCCGTCCGGTCCGATGGGCATCGCGGTCCGGTCCTGGGCCTCCCATCTTCTTACGATGACGTCCTCTTCTTGTCTTCACTCTGCGGCTCCGGCGCAGGTGTACTTTGTCTGCCCTGTTGAGGGCAGAGCAAAGTACTGCAGTACGCAGGCGCCGGGAAAGGTCAGAGAGGCCCAGTGCTAGATACACTTCCCCTTTGAGAAAGTGATCACGCGAAACGCGCGTCAGGGGCTGTGGGAAGGCCACACAGGAGTCCATATTTACCATGGGTGAGTTCATTTTGCCTCATTGACAAGTATAAATATGGAATGTACCGGTTGACACGATACTATGGGGCTATGGTCTCTGAGGAACAATCCCTTACTATAGGGTTATTGAGAATTTGGTGACTTCCGATACTTACCCAGGTCTAACTGTGGATGTGTGCCCTAATATTAGTGTACTAGTTGGTTTTCCTCCTTTTTACATGTTGGAATTTTTTTATGTGTTCTGTCAGGTATGTATTTATTTGTTTGTATGTTATTATCTTTTTGACATTTGGAATATAATAAAATATTTATACATCTTTTACATATTTTTGGTATCTATGCTCCCTTTTTCGCTAATGTCAAATATCATACATAGTTATAATTTATCAACTATGGAAAATTAATTAAGACTGAACGTTATAAACTTTTTTCAAACTCTACTCTACTTTATGTAATGGTGTTTTGCACATTCTGTGACTCAGGAATATAATGCACAATCCCCTCAGGCCATGCACACTCCAGTAAAAATGTTTCACCAGGACTATTCCTGTAAGGGAGCAGACAGACGGTATAACTCGTGCAAGAATCGCGTTGCAATCCTTGTACTGACAGTCTGCTCTCCTGACCTAGGCTTGAACGCTGCATTCTCAGGTCAGGAGAGGTGTCGGGCCAGTCTGTGCAGTGCAATGCGATCATCGCACGAGTTATATGGCCATTTGGCTGCTTCCTAAGGTGAAAACTAGTTAACATTTCTCTTGTGCATCTAAATTTTGACAGCTGTTCACTTTTGTAATATTTCTGATTTGTCAGTGAGATACCATATTTGAAAGTACATACTGTATAAATCAGAGCATGGAAATGTAAAAGTTGCAAGACTCTTCTGTTTCTCAACATCATATTCAAACACTCTCAATGGGTCGACTTTCTTAAGAGTTTACCTGTTACACACAAGTCCTGGGTCTGGCTCTGCTCCCCCCACCCCAGTCTGCTAAAGGCTGCTGTCACACTAAGCCAAAACCAGGAGTGGGTGATAAATGCAGAAGTGGTGCATACAGGGCCGGACTGGCCATCGGGCAGTTCTGGCAAATGCCAGAAGGGCCGATGGCAGTAGTGGGCTGCTCGAGTGTGCCGCTGTCGGCACATTCCCGGCCCCGCATTCAACTATACCGGCGTCATAGACGCCGGTACAGTTGAATGCAATGATGGGGAGAGAGCGTCTGCTGTCGCTCCCTCTCCCATCATTCCCCGCTCTGTCTGCTGCTTACACTGCGGGTGCGCGATGATATGACGTCTGCTGTGTGACCGGGTGGGCAGACTGCAGCTGCTGAGACTGGAGCCAGGAGCAGCGCGGGGCAAGAGGAACGGTAAGTAGAGTCAGTGTTTTTTTATTTTTTATTATTATTACATGGCATGGCTGCATTACATTCTATGGGGCTGGGCAGCGCTGCATTATATTGTATGTTGGCTGTGCTGCATTACATTCTATGGGGGCTGGCTGCATTACATTCTATGGGGGCTGTGCTGCATTACATTCTATGGGGACTGGCTACATTACATTCTAAGGGGCTGGCTGCATTACATTCTATGGGGGCTGGCTGCATTACATTCTATGGGGCCTGTGCTGCATTACATTCTATGGGGCCTGTGCTGCATTACAGTCTATGGGGCCTGTGCTGCATTACAGTCTATGGGGCCTGTGCTGCATTACATTCTATGGGGCCTGTGCTGCATTACAGTCTATGGGGCCTGTGCTGCATTACATTCTGTGGGGCCTGTGCTGCATTACATTCTATGGGGCCTGTGCTGCATTACATTCTATGGGGCCTGTGCTGCATTACATTCTATGGGGCCTGTGCTGCATTACATTCTATGGGGCCTGTGCTGCATTACATTCTATAGGGCCTGTGCTGCATTACATTCTATGGGGCCTGTGCTGCATTACATTCTATGGGGCCTGTGCTGCATTAAATTCTATGGGGCCTGTGCTGCATTACATTCTATGGGGGCTGGCTGCATTACATTCTATGGGGGCTGAGCTGTAATGCTGGATACAGCTGTAATTATATGTTATATAGTCGTGTTACACTCCCCTCACTTCTTGTAACCTACAGTTGTACAAAGATATTATACAGTCACCATGTGACAAGTGGGCCTGTGTAACTTCAAATGCCAGGGCTGAATTTTAGTCCCAGTCCGGCCCTGGGTGCATATGTTTCTATTATACTTTTCCTCTAATTGGTCCTCTCCTGGTTTTGGCTTACAAATACTGATGTAAGATACTGACCAAATACTGCTAGTGTGACGGCAGCCAAACTCTGTTGTGCTGCAGTCGGGCTTAGCAAGTGACTTGGCGTGCTGCCATTTAATCGCCTGCCTAGACCTAAATAAGGCTAAAAAAAATAAATAGGATATACAACCAAGGTTCAAAAAACCAAGCAAAAACCCCCAAAAAACCTTTTATCTTAACAGATCATAGATAAAACTTAATATTTATTGTTCACTTTAAAATATTGAACAGACAATCAACATTCAACCAACCGTGCTAAACTAGAACTACCCCTCACACTGTTAATGCTAATTTTCCCTGCCTTGCAGCGGAGGTTGGCACCGAGAAATATATACGAGATAGGCGCCCCCGCTCAACGGCGGCTGTCCCTATATCTCCTGTCTATCAGCTATGGATAATGTGATACAATTGAACCACCATTCTGACATGACAGGAAAAAATGAAAAGGACAATGATTGCCTATCTATAACTAATTGATTAGCGGCAACCATAGAACAGTGTGAAAAAGGGTGAATAACAAAATAACAAGTGCAAAAAAGTGCATATTAAACACCAAGTACCTCACTATAACTGTTCCCTGCTGATTTTTTCAGCCTGCCTGACTGTGGGGGTTGGCACCCTACTGTTCAGCGGATATTGTGCCCCCACTCATCGACGACTCACCCTAAAAGCAATCTCTGCAGATAAGCTAATGTCTTACAAGGATGTGACATCATAGGCCCCAATCCTATGGTCATAAACATTAATCTCTGACAGGCTGCATGGGCACAGTACTGATACAAGACTGTGATCCCATTCTGTAACACATATATATACCAGTTATAACAACGGTGTACTTATCATCTCTGATGTATTGTAGACAAACGCCTCAACGCGTTTCACCAATCTGGCTCATCAGGAGGCTTGGATAGACAGATGCTGCACGGTTGGTTTCATGTTGATTGTCTGTTCAATGTTTTAAAGTGAACAATAAATATTAAGTTTTATCTATGATCTGTTAAGATACAAGGTTTTTTTTTTTGCTAAATAAGGCTAGGTTCACATTGCGTCAAGTACATGGCGTTAAACGGATGCGTTAAACGCATGTACAGAAACGGAGCAAAAATATGTGAAATTCGTCGTCACGGTAACGCTAGCGTTAACGCATGTGATCGCGTTTTTTCATTTTGATGTCCGTTTACGAAGTATCCGTTTGTCTGCGTTTGTCACTGTCAATAAAGTTGTTCTTTTTTTTTTTTTTTTCCCTTTTGTCATTGTCGGGTGTGGGCACAGACTCATTCTCCATTTTGAAAGCATTGAGTGAACTTCTGCTAGCAAGATGTTTGTGTCTGAGCTCGTCAGATTTCGCTTGATGCGGTTGCGACTTCGGCAGAGAAAGCGTAGTTCGCAAAGGAGATATTGGATCCACGAAGTGAATTTCTTGCGGAGTACATATGGTGCCTTTCACACCCTGTATGTGCAGCTTCGGGATCATCCCTTCAAATTCCAACGCTATCTACGGATGTCCATTGAGACCTTTGATGTTCTGCTCTCACATGTGAAGGATGAGATACAGTACATCATCATCGCAGCACTTTTCGTGAAAGCATCAGTGCGGAGCAACGTTTAGTAGTGACTGTGAGGTAATTATACATTTTTTTTATCATTCTATTGACAAAGACTAGATCTCGGTATCGTGTGGCCTAATGTTCATTTTGCAATTGTATATTATATTGTAAACTAGCCTTTAGATGATCATTAAAATCCTAATTTTTTTTTTTTGTTTTTGAATGTCAACAGATATCTGGCTACCGGAGAAACTTTTGCGTCACTGCATTACCAGTTTCGACTTGGGAAGTCAACAATTTGTCAACTGGTTCGGGAAACTTGTGATGCCATTTGGAACAACTTGCAACCACTTGTGCTACCAACACCAACATCAGAAATGTGGCTAGCAATTTCCCAACAGTTCGAGGATGTGGCTAATTTCCCCAATTGTATTGGTGCCGTGGACGGAAAGCACATTCGGATTCAGAAACCTGCACATAGTGGTTCCCTCTACTATAACTATAAGAAATACTTTTCTATAGTATTGATGGCGATTGCGGATGCCAGGTACCGTTTTGTTGCTGTGGATATTGGAGCTTATGGCCGGACTAACGATTCCAGAGTATTCAGAGACTCCAACATGGGCCAATGTTTGTACAACCAAAGTTTAAACATACCGTCATCACGACCTCTTCCGGGGACCGAAGGCCCAAGTTTGCCCTATGTTTTAGTTGGTGATGAGGCCTTCCAACTAGGACAAAATCTCCTCAAGCCCTACTCAAGCCGTAGTCTAGACTCCAGCAGGCGCATTTTTAATTATCGCTTGAGCCGGGCTAGACGTTATGTGGAGTGTGCCTTTGGGATTTTGACATTAAAATGGCGGATTTTACTAACCTGCATGCAACTGCAACCAGACAATGTGGACCGTGTTGTGAAGGCATGCATCTGTCTGCACAATTTTGTGGCGAGACATGAACCCCAGTTGGTAGACCCCAATGATTGTGAGTCGAACCTCAGTAGCATTGAATCGACTACAGTTCGTTCTGCATCACAAATAATGAGGATTCGTGATCAATTTGCACACTACTTCACACACGAAGGCCAGGTTCCATGGCAAGACAGACACGTGTGAAAATAATTTAAAGTCTTCCTGATGTCGTGTAAAAAGTTACGTAGTGTAAAAAGTTATGTTGTTTAACCTGATGTCGTGTAAAAAGTTACGTAGTGTAAAAAGTTATGTTGTTTAACCTGATGTCGTGTAAAAAGTTACGTAGTGTAAAAAGTTATGTTGTTTAACCTGATGTCATGTAAAAAGTTACGTAGTGTAAAAAGTTATGTTGTTTAACCTGATGTCGTGTAAAAAGTTACCTTATGTCGTGTAAAAAGTTAAAGTTAAAGTCATACAAGAATCTGAAATTTGAAACAGTTTACTAAATGTTTTTGTATTTTCCCAACAAATTGTTGGTACACAGGTGTAACATATGATATCCCATAGGGATGAAAAAAAAAAGGAAAATAGAAATTAACAACAAAACCCCCCCCCCCCCAAAAAAAAATTCCAACGCGGTAATTGCACCTGGCTGTGGACAGTGAACTGTACTAAAGACTTTGGTACTGCACGGGAGTATTGTCTGCCCAACTATATGATGGACTGCTACATTGTCTTTGAGGTTCCATGCTCGTTTCACCCCGGCCTCTATATTGAGGGTTGTAGGGCGGCATGTCCAGTCTTCTTCTTCCCGATGGAGCGGGTTCCTCGGTGCCCACAAATTCCTCTACAAGCTCGTTAAGTCTTTGTCGAAACATAAGGTTTCTATGTGCCGGGATATTTTATACTACAGGCACATAGGATAATAAAAGTAGCTTCCACTCATTAGCAGAGTAGACAGACTCGCGTGCTTGCAGCTCGGTAATTTCTCGTCTCAGGTCTTTGAGCTCACTGCGACACATGTCCTCTACCCGTTGGAGTCCATCCACGATAATTGCATCTGCTTCATCTTTTTGAGATGCTCGCTTGCGTCCACGCTGTGATTGCAACCGGGCACTCACACCTGCAGCAACAGTGCTTCTATCCGCAGATCGTGGCTCGCTGATGCCAGACACATCTTCAGGTTGCGTTGGTTCCACTGAAGAAGGCTCAAGTTCCTCTGCTGGTCTAGGAGCAGCGGTACTGCATATCGTGCTGTAACCCAAAAACAAAAATTACTTATTTTCCTTTAAACAATTTAGTCTCGCACACAGACCTTCTTGTACTTACGAGCGCTGAGACACTGTTTTCTGAAGAAAGAGCAGTTGGTCATAATGCACATACGGTGTCACCCGTTTGCCACTTGATCCGCTTGGTGGATTCTGACTGTTCCGGTAGTCACAGACAAAGCGATCGCGGATGGACTTCCAACGGGTATGGACAGCATCGGCTTTAAATTTAAAAAAAAAATATATATATATAAAAATAGTAGATTGTGTTAAGATATAGGAAAAATTGTTCATAGTTTGCTACGATAGTTGATATATAAATAGTAGATAGATAGTTGTTAGATAAGAAATAGTGTAGAAATAGTGTATAGATAGATAGATATATAGTGTACAGATAGTTGATAATTGAGAGATAGATAGCAGACAACAAGTGGATAGGTTGATAGGATAGAAAATTTTTTTTTTTTTAAACATTTTCCGATGTTACGTCACCAATATTTACCAATTTTTTTCTTTGAGGTTGTCGACTTCTCCATGTATCGGGGATCAAAGTGACAGATTATTTGATCCCACAACTTCCGGTTCTTCACGATGTCATGGTGGGAGCTGTCGCTCTGGTCCCATATGAAGGGGTTGGCTTCCACGAGGTTAATAAGTGTCTCATTGTGGATAGTCAATGGCTCTTCGTCAACGACAATCCTTTTTTTTTTTGTCGCTGACTTGGACTATGTAAACACAAAACGTTATGTTGATAGTGTCAATTTCACTGGATGGCCATATTCATATATACAGAGATAGATAGATACATAGATATAGCAATATATAGATATATAGATAGATAGATAGATAGATGTAGATAGATAGATATACATTGATAGATAGATAGATAGATAGATAGATAGATAGATAGATACATAGATATTGATAGATATATAGATAGATAGATACATAGATATTGATAGATAGATATATAGATAGATACATAGATAGATAGATATAGATTGATAGGTGCCACAACCTATTGTGTATGTAAAATGTAAAAAAAAATATTTTAACATTAAATAATGTTAACATTCATTGGATCAATAAATTTATGCCTGAAAAATTCAACATGTGTGCTATGTACCTTTGTTGTTTTTGCGTGTTTTTTTGGGGGAGGTCTAACAGCCTCGGGCTCAGAAGACTCCTATTCACAATAAAACAATAAACAGGATTGTTATGCCTAGCTCAATACAATGGAGTTTCACACAACATGGTTTTTTAAAGTGCAAGCCTACCGACTCAGAAGAAAAAATCGCAGACACGCTGCTGCTGACATCTGTATCCGACATCTGTGTGCAACAAAACAATACATTTTTAGTACACACACATCCGACGGACATTACAGACTCCCATGATGTATACAGAGATATATAATATATAGAAATGTACTTACAATTTATAAGAGCTACGGCAAAACACTCTGTCACGTGCAGGAGACTTTGTGTGAGTGGGATATTTTAATGGCCGAAGTCACATTTCCTGTCACATGACCACATGTGACCACCCTCAAACGCTATTAAAACGTGTGGTTCTATTTGGAAATTTTTCATGATTTGCGTCTGACTGCGTTTGCCATAGCCTTCTATGGCAGAATGAACGCTTCCGTTAGTAGTGCGTTAGCTTGGCCGGACCCGAAAACGCTGCAAGCCGCGTTGAAGGTCCGTCAGAAAAAAAACGTTATGTGACAAACGCATACCAATTTAGGGATGCGTCACGATGCGTCAGACAATGCAAGTCTATGGGCGCGTTAGTATGTGCGTTACATTGCGTTTTTACTACTTAAAAACGAGTCCGTTAGACGGACACACCTAGCGCAATGTGAACCCAGCCTAAGGCTCACCAAAACACACATCTGTGTCTTAGTATTGAGACTCCTACTTTAATCTGTGTTATGTCTGCCTTTGGCTTCCAGTGCTTCTAGTACCTGCTCCATATCCATATCTACTTTCTGGTGTCTGGTCTGCCTGCGATCCCCATTGCTTCCAGTCCTTTATTCCATGTGCCTTACCTGCTGCACGCCCGTGGACCGCGTGCTCACCCGGAAGAGGGACTTGGAGAATCCACCTCACCAGGTCAGCCAGTTCATTATCATTGATGAAGAAGCTAGATATCCTCAATGTGAGCCACTCAATTAGATAAATTGATCTATGCAATTCCTTAAAATTTTGTCTGTTACGGGTACTTGAACACTGGAGTAGATGATTATCATAGGTAATGTGATGTCTTGCACAAGTGTCTCAGTTCCCAAGTTCTATTGTGATAATTAGCAAAGTGCCAAAATATTGTTTGGGGATTTTCTTTATTGATTTTCTTTCTCTGAGTCTCCTTTGATATGACAGTGCACTATCTTTCTGAAGTTCACAAAGTTGTTCAACTGGAGATAGTAATTCATACCTTAAATTTTTGTAGCGCATCATTATGGGTTAGACCGTACATTGACTCTCCGTTAAGTTCCAGGATTTCATCACCTGCAACAAAACACTTTGGAAAGTAAATCACTCTTGGACATGTCATCAGGATTGTTGTATGTCGTAACACAACTAAACCTATTAAGCTCCATTAAAAGCCGAGACCTATGTTCCATTTACACTGTATAAGTTGTGTCCGTTCCCTCATTGATATAGGTAATTCATATTTTATGTTTCCATTTGCTTTCCACTTAGGAAAAAAATATAGAAGTGGTCCACTACTTTATCACTGATGACTATCCTTGACATCGATCATCAATGTTTTGACGGGTTGGGGTCTGACACCCAGCATCCTCTCCGAACAGCTGATCCTGGTGTCAGCTGCGGCCAGGACTGCTAAATTACAGAGCTGCTCTGTCTCTGCTAAATTACAGAGCTGCTCCTTACAGAGCTGCTCTCTCTGTGCCCTTCTCGTAAAATATTGGAGATTAGTCCATCTTTATTTCATTAAAAGTCCATATCAAAATTAATAATGTGCGGGATACACAGACCAGGCAAAGCATTTCGAATGCAATCTGGTTGCAGAATGATGGTTTGCGTTTGAAATGTGTGACCTGGTCTCTGTCTCCCGCATTATACTAATTATGATATGGATTTTTAATTAAATTTAGATCGACTGATCTCCAATATTTTGCCAGAATCTGGAACCTATCCTTTTTCTTCTTCATTATCACTGCGTTTGGTCAGAACGACGTTCCCTGCACGCTGGATTCTAATCTTCTGTGGTGAACTGGCACTTTCTCCATTTTTGTTTATTGCACATCCGCCTCCTATTCAAATCAATATACAGTAAAGCGGATGTTCCGTTACTCGGCAGTGCTCTCTATCAGAAGACGGAGCAGCTCTGTAATTGGGCATTTCCTGACAGTGCCTGCCGCTGCCACCGTGCACAGCTGATCGGCGGAGGTTTCGGGTATTAGACCCCAACCGATCAGACATTGATGACCTATCCTATGGATAGGTCATCATCAATGACAAAGTAGTGGGCAACCTCTTTAAGATTTATACACCTAATCACAGTCAAACTTCAGACTCCATGCATATTATTTAATTAGAATATGGGTCAGCATTTCATTTTAACCTTATTTATTAGAACCTTGCTCAAAACTAGTAAAAGACAAGCTCTGTTTCACCCACTTTGAGCACACTTACCTTCTTGTAGCCTGCCATCAGCTGCAGCAGCTCCATCTGGAAATATGGTCTTCACGTAGATGCCCACTGGTCCGTAGATGCTATCCTTGCCTCCAACAATGCTGAAACCCAATCCCTGGCCAACGACAATGGATGCAACTTTATGTAAGTGTATAACCTGTCCAACTGTTCTTTTAAGCACCACAATATTCGACCAATGCCAATCAAAAAACTTGTTCTAACTTGAGTAAAAATGTATGAACAAATCACAATTATTGTAATGTGACCTACAGTAAGTAAGTACCAGATAACATTAGAACTCTATAGTATTAAGTAATTACATGAAATAGCTATGTCAAAAAAGTATTCAGTTGTTAAATTTCAGGGCAGCATCAGGGTTTGGTTCAACTTGAATTAGACACAATGCTAAGGTATGAAAAGGGGTTATAACATTCAACCTAGACTTGATATAACTTTGCCATTAAGCATTTTTTTTTACATTTCCGTAAGGCCATAAGAAACACATGACTATAGTAATGTGGCTGTTTTTATAGTACTGTTGATTAATATTAAAGGAGATCTGTCAGCAGGATTTCACACCCCAAACTATTTATATTCACAAGTATCTCTTTCACAGACAAGTCCAGACCACTCCTCCATTGCTGAGAAATCAGTGTCTGAATCGATACACAACTTAAGGTACCTTCACACTGAGCAACTTTAGAACGATAACGATATTGATCCATGACGTTGCAGCGTCCTGGATAGCGATATCGTTGTGTTTGACACGCAGCAGCGATCAGGATCCTGCTGTGACATCGCTGGTCGGAGCTAGAAGGCCAGAACTTTATTTAGTCGCTGAATCACCCGCTGACATCGCTGAATCGGCGTGTGTGACGCCGATCCAGCGATGTCTTCACTTGTAACCAGGGTAAACATCGGGTTACTAAGCGCAGGGCCGCGCTTAGTAACCCGATATTTACCCTGGTTACCATTGCAAATGTAACATAGTAACATAGTTAGTAAGGCCGAAAAAAGACATTTGTCCATCCAGTTCAGCCTATATTCCATCATATTAAATCCTCAGATCTGCGTCCTTCTACAGAACCTAATAATTGTATGATACAATATTGTTCTGCTCCAGGAAGACATCCAGGCCTCTCTTGAACCCAGGCAAGCAATTCCAGATTCTCACTGCCCTAACAGTAAAGAATCCTCTTCTATGTTGGTGAAAAAAACCTTCTCTCCTCCAGACGCAAAGAATGCCCCCTTGTGCCCGTCACCTTCCTTGGTATAAGCAGATCCTCCGCGAGATATTTGTATTGTCCCCTTATATACTTATACATGGTTATTAGATGGTCCCTCAGTCGTCTTTTTTCTAGACTAAATAATCCTAATTTCGCTAATCTATCTGGGTATTGTAGTTCTCCCATGCCCTTTATTAATTTTGTTGCCCTCCTTTGTACTCTCTCTAGTTCCATTATATCCTTCTTGAGCACCGGTGCCCAAAACTGGACACAGTACTCCATGTGCGGTCTAACAAGGGATTTGTACAGAGGCAGTATAATGCTCTCATCATGTGTATCCAGACCTCTTTTAATGCACCCCATGATCCTGTTTGCCTTGGCAGCTGCTGCCTGGCACTGACTGCTCCAGGTAAGTTTATCATTAACTAGGATCCCCAAGTCCTTCTCCCTGTCAGATTTACCCAGTGGTTTCCCGTTCAGTGTGTAATGGTGATATTGATTCCTTCTTCCCATGTGTATAACCTTACATTTATCATTGTTAAACCTCATCTGCCACCTTTCAGCCCAAGTTTCCAACTTATCCAGATCCATCTGTAGCAGAATACTATCTTCTCTTGTATTAACTGCTTTACATAGTTTTGTATCATCTGCAAATATCGATATTTTACTGTGTAAACCTTCTACCAGATCATTAATGAATATGTTGAAGAGAACAGGTCTCAATACCGACCCCTGCGGTACCCCACTGGTCACAGCGACCCAGTTAGAGACTATACCATTTATAACCACCCTCTGCTTTCTACCACTAAGCCAGTTACTAACCCATTTACACACATTTTCCCCCAGACCAAGCATTCTCATTTTGTGTACCAACCTCTTGTGCGGCACGGTATCAAACGCTTTGGAAAAATCGAGATATACCACGTCCAATGACTCACCGTGGTCCAGCCTATAGCTTACCTCTTCATAAAAACTGATTAGATTGGTTTGACAGGAGCGATTTCTCATAAACCCATGCTGATATGGAGTTAAACAGTTATTCTCATTGAGATAATCCAGAATAACATCCCTCAGAAACCCTTCAAATATTTTACCAACAATAGAGGTTAAACTTACTGGCCTATAATTTCCAGGTTCACTTTTAGAGCCCTTTTTGAATATTGGCACCACATTTGCTATGCGCCAGTCCTGCGGAACAGACCCCGTCACTATAGAGTCCCTAAAAATAAGAAATAATGGTTTATCTATTACATTACTTAGTTCTCTTAGTACTCGTGGGTGTATGCCATCCGGACCCGGAGAAAAAAAAAAAAAAAAAAACTTACATTCCGGTGTCTGTCGCGTCCCCCGGCATCAGCTTCCCTGCACTGTGTCAGCGCCGGCCGGCCGTAAATCAGAGCACAGCGGTGATGTCACCGCTCTGCTTTACGGTCGGCGCTTACACAGTGCAGGGAAGCCGACGCCGGGGGACGCGACAGACACCGGAATGTAAGTATGTAGTGTTTGTTTTTTTTTACATTTACAATGGTAACCAGGGTAAACATCGGGTTACTAAGCGCGGCCCTGCGCTTATTAACCCGATGTTTACCCTGGT
The DNA here is from genome assembly GCF_032444005.1 of Ranitomeya imitator. NCBI lineage: Eukaryota > Metazoa > Chordata > Amphibia > Anura > Dendrobatidae > Ranitomeya > Ranitomeya imitator. The sequence continues at coordinate 519,900,074 of NC_091285.1, forward strand.
TACCCGGGGACTTCGGCATCGTTGGTCGCTGGAGAGCTGTCTGTGTAACAGCTCTCCAGCAACCACACAACGACTAAACAGCGACGCTGCAGCGATCGGCATCGTTGTCTATAACGCTGCAGCGTCGCTTAATGTGATGGTACCTTTAAGCAGAGGAGCTATTTGTAGATCTGAAACCTCTGGCCCTATTCCTCGCCCATCACTGCCTCTTTGTGCTTTACTGACAACTCCTTTGCTTAGCATACAGGCTGTCAGTCAAGCAGGAAAATGCGGTGCTGGGCTAAGAATAGAGGCTATACTGCCCCTATTGGACAAACAATCAGTAGATTTGGTTTCCAGTACCATCTCTATGCTGACGACACCCAATTATACACTTCTTCTCCTGATATCACACCGACCGTTTTAGAAAACACCAGTGATTGTCTTATCGCTGTCTCTAACATCATGTCCTCCCTCTATCTGAAAATAAACCTGTCAAAAACTGAACTCCTCGTGTTCTCTCCCTCTACTAACCTACCTTTGCCTGACATTGCCATCTCCGTGTGCGGTTCCACCATTACTCCAAAGCAACATGCCCGCTGCCTTGGGGTCATCCTTGATTCTGACCTTTCATTCACCCCCCACATCCGATCACTGGCTCGCTCTTCTTATCTGCATCTCAAAAACATTTCTAGAATTCGCCCTTTTCTTACTTCCGACTCTGCAAAAACTCTTACTGTTTCACTTATTCATTCTCGTCTGGACTATTGTAACTCTCTACTAATTGGCCTCCCTCTTACCAAACTTTCCCCACTTCAATCTGTCCTGAATGCTGCTGCCAGGATCATATTCGTCACCAACCGTTACACCGATGCCTCTACCTTGTGCCAGTCATTACACTGGCTACCCATCCACTCCAGAATCCAGTACAAAACTTCTACCCTCATCCACAAAGCACTCCATGGCTCAGCACCACCCTACATCTCCTCCCTGGTATCAGTCTACCACCCTACCCGTGCCCTCCGCTCCGCTAATGACCTCAGGTTAGCATCCTCAATAATCAGAACCTCCCACTCCCGTCTCCAAGACTTTACACGTGCTGCGCCGATTCTTTGGAATGCACTACCTAGGTTAATACGATTAATCCTCAATCCCCACATTTTTAAGCGTACCCTAAAAACTCATTTGTTCAGACTGGCCTACCGCCTCAATGGATTAACCTAACGATCCCTGTGTGGCCTATTTATATATAAAAAAAAAAAAAAAAATCAGGTTCCTCGCATCATGTTCTCATTCACTTTATGCAGTTAATAGCCCTCTGTGTCTGTACTGCTACATACTTAGGCTGATACCTGGTTCATGCAGCTTTACATGAACACCTGAGCCTTACACTATGGCCGGTCCGAATAACTAAAGCAATTGTTATCATCCACCTCTCGTGTCTCCCCTTTTCCTCATAGTCTGTAAGCTTGCGAGCAGGGCCCTCATTCCTCCTGGTATCTGTTTTGAACTGTATTTCTGTTATGCTGTAATGTCTATTGTCTGTACAAGTCCCCTCTATAATTTGTAAAGCGCTGCGGAATATGTTGGCGCTATATAAATAAAAATTATTATTATTAATATTAATAGAGCTGGAGTGACGGAGACTTCAAATCTACCATTTGCATATCAATTCAAACCCTGATTTAATAAAGGAATGGATTGACAATGTAAAAGTATTACTGGACTTGTCTGCGAAAGAGCTACATGTGCACATAAATTGTTTGGGTGGTGAAATTCTTCTGATAGATTCAACACACTGTGCTAAATATAAGCGCTTGTTCAAATGACTATATTTTCAGTCCAAGTGCTGTCCATGAAAAATATGTACTGCGCTCGGCCCAATATTATTCAATGGGGTGCTGAAGAGAAGCCATTCATTGACAGAATTTGCGTGCAAAAAATTAATCGCAGCATGCACTAGTTTCTCCCGTAAATCAGATGAGATTTGCCCATTCATGGCTATGGGTGCATGAAAAAAATTGAATAACATACACAGCCACAGTATAGCATCCACTTTTTAAGGGTGCCTTCCAATTCTGTAACATAGAAAACTGTAAATGGCCTTGTAAATGATAAAAGCTGCTTCTATAAAAAAAAATGGATGCACACAGATGACAAGTAATAAAAAAAATGATCCCAGTTTTCTGGATGAAACTCTGAATGAATTTTTTAGACACGTGTGTGAACCTACCAGTCTCACATACATGTTCTAAGGCCCCTGGTGAGATTACGCACAGCTTTGGCGAGTCCCATTCATTCTGCCACTGGGTGATGAGAATTGGGTTCCCATTCCCTAAGTAGCTAAATTGCTAAAATTAAATTGGAAGGGTAAAGACCCAATGGTGGTAAAAAAGGCATTGGGGAGTCTGGGTGGCAGTCATAACAGTGGGGGGCAGGTGGGATTAAAATCATTGTCATGGGGCTGCATGTCTTCTCTACAAGTTACTTTGTAATACAATCTAGCCGGAGTACAAGCTTTGTGTAATTATGAATTAATAATCGATTTAACCTATCAATGACATTACATTTTATACATACGGTAATATTATTAGCATTTGTCAGAAATCTCTATAAATAACAAGTATGTTCCAGTGCATAATAACGAGAATCATCTCACCTTGCCTTGGCCCTTCATTAAGATTATATTGGAAATGACAGAAGCGTGTGAGGAACTTCTCATACTCATTAACTGTGCTGAACTCAGCGACCTTGATGAGCGGGAAACACCCTGCAAGTGTGGAGGATTTAATAAGACATTATTGAGGTGATTTGTCGTCATGTTAATGTGATGTACGGTGAAAATAGATCTGACACTAGAGAGTGAGTGTGAAGATCATCTGACAGTAAAGCCAGTGTGTATGTTATTGGGTCAAGGACCTGCAGTATTCAATTTACCATTACATTTCCTAATATAAAGTTTCCTCTATTAAGAACATAAATAGATTAGTGTCCATAAGAAGACATGGATGAACGTGCCGTGCACAGATTAGTCTCCCAGCTCTCAAAACATGACTTAGTTGTGGAAAGGAGACAAATCTGCATACTGTATATCCATCAGAATCAGCCTATTTGTAGGACTTGATCTATTTCTTTATGATTTTAAAGGTTTTTCTCTACAGTATATCAACCCCTTACCAAAGCAGACAACTTTCATTTCTGCATTTTATTTTTTTCCTCCTGTCTACCAAGAGCCAGAACATGTTCAATTTTCCTTCCACATAGCCACATGGGGGTTGGTTTTTTTGAGGGGAGAGTTATTCTTTTCGATGAGATCATTGATTTTACCATAGAATGTTCTTGTTTATGGGAACAAAAATTACATGTGCCATGAAATTGCAAAATAAGGCTACTTTCACACATCAGGTTTTCAGTGTCAGGTTAAATCCGGCGAATGTTGGAAAATTGGATCCGGCGCAGATTGTGAAAAACTGATGCGACGGATCCTTTTTTATACGGATCCGACTATCCTATCTAGATTATTGGATAAAAAAAAAAAATTTGGAGCATGCTCAGTTTAAAAAACCGGATCAGGCCGCCAGATCCACCTTTTTCCGGATCCGGCACCTTCCGGCTCCCATAGGCTTCCATTCTAGCAAACAGCTTCAGGCTTTTTCACCGGAGACAAAAAACGTTGCTGTGGACGTTTTTTCAAGAAACTGGAAGCGGCAGATTGGCCAGATCTGGCGAAAACCGGACAAAATGCAATGTCATCCGGTGCAATCCGGCACTAATACAAGTCTATGGGGAAAAAAACCTGATCCGGCGGAAACATTGCTGTTGTTAGAGGCAAATCCTGGTTGTGTATCAAAGCCATTGTTTGCTGGGAATGTGTTGGGCACAGTCTCTTAGCTTGCTCTATACTTGTCCTGTACATTTATGGTACATGTTGGGAAGGAGTTAAAGAGTATATACCAAGATTAGAAGTTACTGCCTGTTCATAGGATAGGGGATAACGTTCTAATCGTGGGGGATACAACTGCGTGGATCCCCACTATATAAAAAATGCAGCTCTGAATGGAGCAGAGGCCAAGCATACGCTATGTATACTCCATTCATTCTTAATGGTAGTGCCGGAGACAGCTGAGTATAGCGCTATGCTATCTTAAAAATGAATGGACTGGGTATTTCCACTTGATTTAGATGGGGCTATTCAGAACTTCATTTTTGGGATTGTAGGCATTCCAGCAGTTGGACCTTCAGAGGTTGGAAAGTTATACCTATCCTATGGATAGGGGGTAACTTCTAATCTTGGCACGCAAGTAAGTTTCTACCTGAACAGATGCTGTAGGACAGTCGAATTGCTGAGACAAAGACTTCCGGTTGCTGCATAAGTTGGCTGACTGTCTCTCTCTATAGAGTGAGGGTTTCTTAATTGCAGAAGGGTCAATTTCACCAATCCAATAAGGGTTCACACCTAATACAGAAATGAGAAAATGATGACAAATAGCATATGGTAGCATAGTAATAATACTGGATAATGTATAATGATAGGCTATATACTGTACATGCTGAATACACACTGAGCATGTAAGAGTTAAGAAAATCTCCAGCAAGGAAACTAAAGTGCTGCAGTCTGGAGACCATGTGGAAAAATATGGGAAAAATCCAGCATGGTAAGTATACAATTAGAAGACTTTACTGTTTAAAAGTTGTACCAGTGTCCATGGGTAAGAGAAAATATGCAAATCTCTGCAAACGCATTTTGGAATTTAATCCTTATTCATTGCATACGGCATTAACAATGTCTGGCTTTATATGCAATATCCTATGTAGTCATGTGGAAAAAAGCCTCAAACCCCAAGACAATTAGATCTTAACTATACAGAACGGTTTTTAAAGTTTGTATAACACACATCAAATAATTATTAGTGTACAATAAGATTAGTAATATGGTCAGAATATTATAATATCAAAAATCCGTATGTGGCACCCCAGGAATCCGGATGCCACAGTGATATTGCCTGCCTCCTGGGGAGGGTGATGCCATGCCTGGAAGCGAGAAGGAATCCCCTTAGCAGGTAACACTAGCATACAACTCTTTCCTGACTCCAGGCCAGAAGGGGGGAGCTCTAAACCCAGTTTCAAGGTAGTTTCCCTATAAGTTCAGGTCTGGAGGAGTTAGAGTCCGTCTGTGTGAGATAGTGAAGGGAGAAGAAGCAAAGGAGAAAGAAACTGGGAGTGGAGCTGCGATTGAGATCACCCCCAGGATTAAGCGCAAGAAACTGGACACCGGGGTCCGAGGTTGTGTGGGAAATGTATGCCACACAGCTGAAACCAGAGGGCAAGAGATTGCAGGTCTCCTGGCCACAGCTGACACCTGAAGGCACAGCAGCAGATTATAGCCCGAAGTCACCACGAGAGAGGGACACCTGTAAAAAGGCCCGAGCTGCCTGCCATGCGGGTAGTGTTCCACCTGAGGGAGAGATTGAGAGAGGGACATGAGGAAAGCTAAGGCATCAAGAACCTAGAATTCAGCGCAGAAAGGAAGGCTTCCAACCCCACCTGGCTAGGGGGATTCCGAATTGTTTCCAGGCTGCCCAGAATTCAAAGATCACCTGTAACCTGTGCCCTGAACTGGAATTTCACCAGTAAAAGGTAAAGAGACTGCAAATCCTGTGTCCTCCAATTGTTTCCTGCACCCCAACATCTACAACCCTTCATAGACTGTCCTGGTAGCTCTGGGGCCTCCGCTCCCCATGTGGGGAGCAAAACCATCTAAGCTGCATTACCATCGGCCCCAGGAGATCCCTTTAAGCAACGTCGGCCATCCCTGGCCGAGTTCCACAGATGGCGTCACGAACATTACATTAGACTTTATTTGCCACTACAGTTTATCCCCTTTAATTGGACGCCCAGGGCCACGGACGGGGTCACTGCCGCTGTGACTAACCCTTTAAGAACTTATCCGACCCGGTACCGAGTATCCCATGGTCCTAGCGGGTGCCCCACGTACATCTCAACTTTGTATAATGAATTTCAATTTCAGCCATGTTCCCTAACAATGATCTCATCTATCATCATTGACATTATAAGATTATGTCTCCTGAAATGACGGATACTATATATATATATTAGTTTTTTCATTCTACATACCTTTTATTATGTTCATTATGCATGTCTTCATTTTTTAGTTATTTGCTACACAGGGTTTAAAATTACAGATCTATTTTTTGCCCTGATTGACAGGTGGAACTTTGCAGGCGGGGTCATTATTAGGGAACATGAGTGGAAAATTTAACCGTGAGCACTACTAGAGAAGGGGTGCTAAGGACAGGTTCCCAAACCATATAGATTAATAGTAAGAGACCTAGCACTCAACTTTAGGAAAGATGCAGCAGGAAAAATTTATTGTAGTAAATACAGGAAAACGTTTCAGGCAATTGTGACCTTCATCAGTTAATATATATCAAAATTAGTTCAGCGTGGTTGTTGTAGGCAAACCTGCTATAAGCAAATAGGAAGATTCCTGGAGCTGCAGTGCTCCCCGACGCGGCATCTACCGCTTGACAAAGTGGAGCTTACTATTTGCCACATGGGTATTTTTTGCCTTTCTCTAGATCAACATGTTAGGGCATGTTAGGTTAGGCTATGGGTTTAACTAGATGGACTTAAAGTCTTCCTTCAACCTTAATAACTATGTTACTATGTTACTATTTGCTTATAGCAGGTTTGCCTACAACAACCACGCTAAACTTATTTTGATATATTAACTGATGAAGGTCACAATTGACCGAAACGTTTTCCTGTATTTACTACAATAAATTTTTCCTGCTGCATCTTACCTAAAGTTAAGTGCTAGGTCTCTTACTATTAATTGTTAGGGAACATGGCAGACATTGAAATTAATCATACAAAGTTGAGATGCATGAATTTTTTTGATATTATAATATTTCAACCATATTACTCATCTTATTGTACACTAACAATTATTCGATGTGTGTTATACAAACTTTATAAAACCTTTTGTATAGTTACAATCTAATTGTCTAGGGATTGGAGGGTTTTTTTACCACATGACTACACAGGATATGACATATAAAGCCAGACGTTGTTAACCCCGTATGCAATGAATAAGGGTTGAATTCCGAAACGCGTTTGCCGGATTTGCCCATTTTCTCTGACCCATGCACACTGGTGCAACTTTTAAATATCTTCAATAAAGACTTCTAATTTTATACTTACCTCAATGCATTTTTCCTATTTTTTCACATAGACTGAGGTCACTCCCAGGGAGGGAAAGCTGAAGTATACTATACTTGCTTGTAAGCTCATTAATGCACACAATACATCATTTCTGTGCAAAGCTGTCCGTGAACACTAGATGTCTCTCTGCTTTATAGTTTTTTCTCAATTTGTTTAGATTATTCTGAAACAGAACTTCTCAAGATTTTCACTTTGCCTTATTTCCCCTGTCCTTCTGTAGGTATGTCCACTATTTTACGTGTGCACTAAATATTGTGTCTTGGTTATCAGTTGTCCATGAATATTTTTGTAATTATTATTGTATGGCTGCAAACAGAAAAAATAAACACACCATTCAAAATTCCCCATATCCAGCACTGCATCCATCGCAGCTACAATCTTAGATTAAGTCACAACTATAGAGCAAGTGACCACTGCAGCCAATCACTGGGCTCTACCAATGTGTACTGTAGATGCTGTCAACAGCAGTGTGACGTCACCACTACAGACTGTCAACAAACACCAAAACAGTAGCAGGGAGGCAGTGCCGGACATGGGAAGGGTAATATCTGTGTGTTTTGTTATTTGCTACAGTATGTCTTCAACTATGTACTGAAAAAAAAATATTCCCAGACAACATATTTAAGTGAATTCTTGGTTATAAACAGTGTCTTTGTTTTCCTGTGTGTAACTAAAATAAAAAGGATAGAATCATAAGAATAAGGCTGCTTTCACACATCAGTATTTTGCCGTCAGTCACAATCCGGCAAACTTTGAAAAAAAAAACGATCAGACAAAAGTTGCCGCTGGATCCGTTTTTTCTCACAGACTTGTATTAGCGATGGATGGCCTCACGTTTCATCCGTTTTTCACCAGATCCATCAAAAATTGTTTTTCTGGCAGCTGGAGAAAATGGACATAGTAGTAACGTTTTTTTGTGTCCGTCGAAAAAACGGATAGCAACAGATCTGTCCCCATCCGTCATTTGCTAGAATGGAACCCTATGGCGCCGGATCCATCAAATGACAGAATCCGGCGACGAATTCTGTTTTTTTTTTAACTGAGCATGCTCCGATTTTTTTTAGGATCCAATTAGCTGGATCAGCTAGTCAGATCAGTCTGAAAAATGGATCCTTCGCATCCGTTTTTCACAATCTGCGAGAGATCCGTTTTTTTCAACATTCGACGGATTGTGACAGATGGTAAAAAAACTGATGTGTGAAAGCAGCCTAAGGCCATGTTCACACAGTGCGTTTTTTACCGCGGAAACGCAGCGGTTTTGCCGCTGCGGTTCCGCGGCTGTTTTCCATGCAGGGTACAGTACACTGTACCCTATGGAAAACAGGACCCACTGTGCACATGGTCCTGAATTGAAAAAAAAAAACCGCACTGATTAGCTGCGGTAAAAAAGAAGTACCATGTCACTTCTTTTTGTAAAACAGCAGCGGTTCTGCGCCCATAGACCTCCATTGTGAGGTCAAACCCGCAGTAAAACCCGCAGATCAAAAATAGATCTGCGGGTTTTATTGCGGTTCGTGGTGCAGAACCGCTGCAGCAGGAAGTGCGGGGAAGCGGGCGGAAGTGCGTGGGTGGAGTGTGGCTGCCCCGATCCCACCCCCCCATGCTCCGATGCCCCTCCCCTGTGCTCCGATGTCACCCCCCCGTGCTCCGATGCCCCCACCCCGTGCTCCGATGCCCCCCCCGTGCCCTAATCTCCCCCCCTTATACTTACCCGGCCTCCCTGTGTCCGTCCGGCCGTCTTCTCCCTGGGCGCCGCCATCTTGCAAAATGGCGGGCGCATGCGCAGTGCGCCCGCCGAATCTGCCGGCCGGCAGATTCGTTACAAAGTGCATTTTGATCACTGAGATATAACCTATCTCAGTGATCAAAATAAAAAAAATAGTAAATGACCCCCCCCCCCTTTGTCACCCCCATAGGTAGGGACAATAAAAAAAATAAAGAATTTTTTTTTTTTTCACTAAGGTTAGAATAGGGGTAGGGTTAGGGGTAGGGTTAGGGTTAGGGGTAGGGTTAGGGGTAGGGTTAGGGGTAGGGTTAGGGGTAGGGGTAGGGTTAGGGTTAGGGGTAGGTTTAGGGGTAGGGTTAGGGTTAGGGTTAGGGGTAGGGTTAGGGTATTTTCAGCCATTTTAACCCTAAAAAAATTCCTAGAAAACACACAGACTCTGGCTAGAAAACTGCATCAAAAAACGCATCAAAAAACGCATCAAAAAACGCATCAAAAAAGGACCAAAAAAAGGACCTGCGTTTTCTGCCAAGAGCTGCAGTTTTTTAAAAAACAGTCCTGAAAAAAAAAGGATGGAAATCAGGAACGTGTGAACATACCCTAATATATTTTAAGCATATGACAGAAAAACAGCTACATAATGGTTATTTTACTTTTCGATGCACCCACATTTGCATGTTGGGTCCTAGTAGGTGTTGGGATACAGTATGTATCCATTTCATGGCTTGTTCAGGCTAGACAACATATTTGTTGTACAGGCATGGAATGCTTCCAAATAAATAAACACAAGCATTACTCCCAGTTTCCTCCCCTGTCGCTCCAATGTTGCCGCTTTTGTGGTCCCAACCAGTCTGTGTATACTTCCCTGCAGCTAATCACATGCACACTGTCCAAATGACTCCTGCAGTCATTCACCGGCTTCAGCATTTTTTTTAGCCTAGTCTAGGCATTATTAACTGCTTCATGTAAAATTATGTACCTTTATGCTATCTGTGGGGTACAGTTCCTGCGAATCACATACCGTACATGTATATCATTGTGGCTGCAAGGACACAGAAGCTCTTTCCATGTAATCACCTCTGGAGCCTGGATGCAATGCTGGCTGGTGTCCCTCTGCGATGGCAAAGACTGCCCATAACTCGAATCCTAGCCAACTAACCCCTTACCTGACGCAATTAAAACTGTGTGAAGCATCTAAGTGGTTGACAGAGGCACTATGGCACCTAGGGTGCAACCATAAACCGTGGGTCTGTACTTTTAGTACAAATATGCTGGTTGGGGATGCCTGCACACTGTTAAGGTATTTTCTGGTGCTGCTCCAGTTTTTTCAAATATATATATATTACAGTATATGCTATATATAAATGTATATTATACAGTAAAATATTTAGAATTGAGAGTCCTCAGTGGTACTGGCTAACTCGGTACCAAGATATATATCTTTCCTGTATTATACAGTATATATCTATACAGTACATATTGGGAAATCATCAAGCAGCTTTGCAGTACACCTTAGTTGAAAAGTATTTGTTTCAACAGTTCCTGGAGACTATGTGCCCCTATGGTGACAAACAAATTTTGTATAGTCAAATGATGCATTCCCAGACTTTCATCTGCTCATTATTTTGTGTTAACTTGTGTTGGAGAGGTAAGCCAGAAGTAGATGAAAGAATCAGACTACAGAGAGTTTGTTTGTTGTCTGTTACCATGGCGATGCATAGCCTGCATACCAGAACTCCTACTGCAAAGTTGCTTCAATTTTATTTTATATGTACTGATACATATTTTTATGAAGGGTAGGCATATCCTTCAAAACACCCATATCTGACTCCTACTTTCCATATCATTATTCTTGTCTTTTTGCTTCACAATATCAATATCCCATTCGTTCATAATAAAAAAAAAACAGAACATACTTGTTGAGTTACTACGTGTCCTGACACATGGGACCTTCATTTGAAGCATACAGTGATTTTCCAGTTTAGCTTGACTTTCTATAAAAGCATTCAGAGCTGCTTCCTGGAAGAGAGATGAATGATGGTAAGAACTGTAATGCATTACTGTCAATAAAGGGTTAAGAATGGCTGATCTGTTAGCTGTGGTTAATCTGTCTACATCAATTTTGTAGACAAAGGTCTTGCAAATCCGAGCTGAGGTTTCAGTGGAGCCACGTGCCAAATGTGGTAACGTATTGGCAAGCTGTCCTCTGGTTATAGAAAACATTTGCTGTGTGAACATTCAGCTCAACAATCTTCTGTGATTTCACTGGAGGAAAAGGATTTATGACAAACATCTATAACTCATGTTGAAATACATTTCTAAATTATAGCAATGTAAGAAAAAAAAAAACGCAAAAACTCTGTTCCATCAAATACCACATTATGGAAGTATTCTCCCTAGACTCTCTATAATATGGGGACAAAAAGTTATGGCACATGTGATTTGGTGCCATAGGATTTTAACTGCTGCCAAACAGGTTCTTTTCTCATATAACTCATATATATACTGATAGGGAATTTAGATTGTGAGACCCAACGGGGACAGCGATGATAATGTGTACAAACTGTAAAGCGCTGCAGAATATGTTAGCGCTATATAAAAAATAAATATTATATTAAATATTATTATGTCAAAAAAAAGAGAAAAGAAAATGAGATTTCCCCAGCTTCGCCTACCAATTTCGACAGCAAAAGAAGGACAGCACTAGCATGCAACACGGCATGGCATCTGTGCGCTTTTTTTTTAATTCATTGATTTGAATGGGTAATTCTGATGCATAAATTAGATTTTAAAAATCACACGTCTTCATTTTTATTATCAGATTGCTAATTTACAATGCACATGCCCTGTTACAACAAATGTACCATATAGGAAATACGGCAGCTGTCAGTCACATGACCTGTCTATTATGTGTATGTGTGAGCTAATATATACTGCCAGGGGGGAGGGCTTCCTGTTGGCTGGAGATTTATCAGGCTGCCAATTTAGCTTACAAATACTGAGGTAAAAATACTGAGCAAATAACGTGTGAACGAGGTCTAATACAGGAGGAGATGACACACAGGTATATACTATATACAGGAGAGATGACACAGGTATATACTATATAGAGGAGGAGATGACATACAGGTACATATATATACAGGAGGAGATGACATACAGGTATATACTATATACAGGTGGAGATGACACACAGGTATATACTATATACAGGAGCAGATGACCTACAGGTATATACTATATACAGGAAGAGATAACATACAGGTATATGCTATATATAGAAGAAGACATGCAGGTATATACTATATACAGGAGGAGATGACACACAGATATATATTATATACAGGGGAGATGACACACAGGTATATACTATATACAGGAGGAGAAGACATACAGGTATATACTATATATAGAAGGAGATGAAACTCGCCACATGCAAAAACTAGGCTCACGCAAAACTCGCCACAAGTGCAAAACTCACCTCATGGAAAACTCGCCACATGCAAAACTTGCACATGCGGAAAAATTGCCACATGCACAAAATTTGCAACACATGCAAAAGTTGCCTCACACAAAACTTGCACATACTCAAAAGGCACCAGACATAAAACTCACCACGCACAAAACTCGCCATGCGCAAAACTTGCTGCACACAACTTGCTACACTAACCTGTTACATGCAACTCGACACACAAAAAGTTGCTACACGCATGTTGCCACACAAAACTCATCTCACAAAAGTCGCTACATGCATGTCGCCACACACAACTCAACACACACAACTTGACAAACGAAACTCGCCCTAAAACACACACAAGTCTGGTATTAGCCTTCAAAAATAAAAATCTGATTAATAAGCAGACAAACTACAAGAGCAACAAATGTACCATATAGGAAATACAGCAGCTGTCAGTCACATGACCTGTCTATTATACAGGTATATACTATATACAGGAGGAGATGACACACAGATATATACTATATACAGGGGAGATGACACACAGGTATATACTATATACAGGAGGAGATGACATACAGGTATATACTATATATAGAAGGAGATGACATACAGGTATATACTATATATAGGAGGAGATGACATACAGGTATATACTATATATAGGAGGAGATGACATACAGGTATATACTATATATAGGAGGAGATGACATACAGGTATATACTATATATAGGAGGAGATGACATACAGGTATATACTATATACAGGGGAGATGACACACAGCAGGTATATACTATATACAGGGGAGATTACATACAGGTATATACTATATACAGGAGATGACATACAGGTGTATACTATATATAAGGGAGATGACAAACATGTATATACTGAGGTGAAAATGAGAGGTGTGAGGTGAAAATGAAAAGGTGTGAGTGCAAAATGAGAGGAGTGAAGGAAAATAGTGTAGTGATCGGAAAATGACAGATGTGAGGTCGAAATGACAAGTGTTAGGCGGGAATGAGAGGAGTGAGGGAGAAAATGAGAGGTGTGAGGGAGAAAATGAGAGATGTGAGGGGGAAAATTAAAGATGTGATTGGGAAAATGAGAGGCGTGATGGGAAAATAAGAGAAGTGACGTGCTATAACTAACCACAGATATTTACTATGCCCAGGCAACGCCGGGCTCTTCAGCTAGAGCCCGGCGTTGCCTGGGCATAGTAAATATCTGTGGTTAGTTATAGCACCTCACTTCTCTTATTTTCCCATCACGCCTTTCATTTTCCCAATCACATCTTTCATTTTCCCCCTCATATCTCTCATTTTCTCCCTTACACCTCTCATTTTCTCCCTCACTCCTCTCATTCCCCCCTAACACTTGTCATTTCGACCTCACATCTGTCATTTTCCGATCACTCCACTATTTTCCCTCACTCCTCTTTCGACCCCACATCTGTCATTTTCCGATCACTCCACTATTTTCCCTCACTCCTCTCATTTTGCACTCACACCTTTTCATTTTCACCTCAGTATATACATGTTTGTCATCTCCCTTATATATAGTATACACCTGTATGTCATCTCCTGTATATAGTATATACCTGTATGTCATCTCCCCTGTGTATATAATATACCTGCTGTGTGTCATCTCCCCTGTATATAGAATATACCTGTATGTCATCTCCTCCTATATATAGTATATACCTGTATGTCATCTCCTTCTATATATAGTATATACCTGTATGTCATCTCCTCCTATATATAGTATATACCTGTATGTCATCTCCTCCTGTATATAGTATATACCTGTATGTCATCTCCTCCTGTATATAGTATATACCTGTATGTCATCTTCTATATATAGCATATACCTGTATGTCATCTCCTCCTGTATATAGTATATACCTGTAGGTCATCTGCTCCTGTATATAGTATATACCTGTGTGTCATCTCCTCCTGTATATAGTATGTACCTGTATGTCATCTCCTCTATATAGTATATACCTGTGTGTCATCTCTCCTGTATATAGTATATATCTGTGTGTCATCTCCCCTGTATATAGTATATACCTGTGTGTCATCTCCTCCTGTATTAGACCTCGTTCACACATTATTTGCTCAGTATTTTTACCTCAGTATTTGTAAGCTAAATTGGCAGCCTGATAAATCCCCAGCCAACAGGAAGCCCTCCCCCTGGCAGTATATATTAGCTCACACATACACATAATAGACAGGTCATGTGACTGACAGCTGCCATATTTCCTATATGGTACATTTGTTGCTCTTGTAGTTTGTCTGCTTATTAATCTAATTTTAATTTTTGAAGGATAATACCAGACTTGTGTGTGTTTTAGGGCGAGTTTCGTTTGTCAAGTTGTGTGTGTTGAGTTGCGTGTGGCGACATGCATGTAGCGACTTTTGTGAGATGAGTTTTGTGTGGCAACATGCATGTAGCAACTTTTTGTGTGTCGAGTTGCATGTAACAGGTTAGTGTAGCAAGTTGTGTGCAGCAAGTTTTGCGCATGGCGAGTTTTGCGCATGGCGAGTTTTATGTGTGGTGCCTTTTGAGTATGTGCAAGTTGTGTGTGAGGCAACTTTTGCATGTGTTGCAACTTTTGTACATGTGGCAATTTTTCCACGTGTGCAAGTTTTGCGTGTGGCGAGTTTTCCATGAGGTGAGTTTTGCACTTGTGGCGAGTTTTGCGTGAGCCTAGTTTTTGCATGTGGCGAGTTTTGCGCGTGGCGAGTTTTGAGCGGTGACTTTTGTGTTTCGACTTTTATGTGGCGAGGTTGGTGTATGTGTGGTGAAATGCGTGCTGAGGGTGGTATATGTGTTCAAGCACGTGGTAGTGTGTGGCGCATTTTGTGTGTGTCCATATCCCCGTGTCTGGTGAGTATCCCATGTCGGGGCCCCACCTTAGCAACTGTACGGTATATACTCTTTGGCGCCATCGCTCTCACTCTTTAAGTCCCCCTTGTTCACATCTGGCAGCTGTCAATTTGCCTCCAACACTTTTCCTTTCACTTTTTCCCCATTATGTAGATAGGGGCAAAATTGTTTGGTGAATTGGAAAGCGCGGGGTTAAAATTTCGCCTCACAACATAGCCTATGATGCTCTCGGGGTCCAGACGTGTGACTGTGCAAAATTTTGTGGCTGTGGCTGCGACGCCTCCAACACTTTTCCTTTCACTTTTTTCCCCATTATGTAGATAGGGGCAAAATTATTTGGTGAATTGGAAAGCGTGGGGTTAAAATTTCACCTCACAACATTGCCTATGATGCTCTCGGGGTCCAGACGTGTGACTGTGCAAAATTTTGTGGCTGTAGCTACGACGCCTCCAACGCTTTTCCTTTCACTTTTTTCCCCATTATATAGATAGGGGCAAAATTGTTTGGTGAATTGGAACGCGCGGGGTTAAAATTTCGCCTCACAACATAGCCTATGATGCTCTCGGGGTCCAGACGTGTGACTGTGCAAAATTCTGTGGCTGTAGCTGCGACGGTGCAGATGCCAATCCCGGACATACATACATACATACATACATACATACACACACACACACACACATTCAGCTTTATATATTAGATTGCTAATTTACAATGCACATGCCCTGTTATAGTCTCAGGGTTTTGTTTGAAGCACAGAGAGGATCATGAAGACCAAGGAACACAACAGGCAGGTCCGTGATACTGTTGTAGGGAAGTATAAAGCCGGATTTGGATACAAAATGATTTCCAAAACATTAAACATCCCAAGGAGCACTGTGCAAACGATCATATTGAAATGGAAGGAGCATCATACCACTGCAAATCTACCAAGACCCGGACGTCACTCTAAACTTTCATCTCAAACAAGGAGAAGACTGATCAGAGATGCAGCCAAAAGGCCCATGATCACTCTGAATTTACTGCAGAGATCTATGGCTGAGGTGGGACAGTCTGTCCATAGGACAATAATCAGTCGTACACTGCACAAATCTGGCCTTTATGGAAGAGTGGCAAGAAGAAAGCCAATTCTCAAAGATATCCATAAAAAGTGTAATTTAAAGTTTGCAACAAGCCACCTGGGAGACACACAAAACATGTGGAAGAAGGTGCTCTGGTCAGATGAAACCAAAATTGAACTTTTTGGCAACAATGTCAAGCGATATGTTTGACGTAAAGGCAACATATCTCATCACCCTGAACACACCATCCCCACTGTCAAAAATGGCAGTGGCAGCAACATGGTTTGGGCCTGCTCTTCTTCAGCAGGGACAGGGAAGATGGTTAAAATTGATGGGAAAATGGATGGAGCCAAATACAGGACCATTCTTGAAGAAAACCTGTTGGAGTCTGCATAAGACCTGAGACTGGGATGGAGATTTGTCTTCCAACAAGACAATGATCCCAAACAAAAAACAATCTACAATGGAATGGTTCACAAATAAACGTATCCAGGTGTTAGAATGGTCACATCAAAGTCCAGACCTCAATCCAATCAAGAGTCTGTGGAAAAAGCTGAAAACTGCTGTTCTCAAACGATCTCCATCAAACCTCACTGAGCTCGAGCTGTTTGCCAAGGAAGAATGGGCAAGAATTTCAGTCTCTCGATGTACAAAACTGATAGAGACATACCCCAAGTGACTTGCAGCTGTAATCGCAGCAAAAGGTGGCGCAACAAAGTATTAAGTTAAAGAGGCTGAATAATATTGCACGCCCCACTTTTCAGTTTTAGAATTTCCACAGAAATTTAAATTAATCAATACATTTCGTTCAACTTCACAATTGTGTTCCACTTGTTGTTGATTCTTCACCATATATTTACACTTGGTATCTTTATTAGTGATGAGCGAATGTACTCATTACTCGAGATTTCCCGAGCATGCTCGGGTGGCCTCCTAGTATTTTTTAGTGCTGTTTTTACATCTGTTAGCCAGTACATGTGGGGGTTGCCTGATTGCTACGGAATCCCTGCATGTAATCAAGCTGGCTATGAGATGTAAATCATTCAGATGAGGTGAGGAAAACTTAATCTCCGAGCACTAAAAAATACTCGGAGGTCACGCGAGCGTGCTCGGGAAATCTCGAGTAATGAGTATATTCGCTCATCACTAATCTTTATGTTTGAAGCATGATATGTGGTAAAAGGTTGAAAAGTTCCAGGGAGCCGAATACTTTCGCAAGGCACTGTACATCAATGCCAAAAAGGAAAAAAAACCCAGATGGTATCGGCCCCTTAAATGATGATGATAATAACAAGATAATTATAGAAGACAAAGAAAATACTGAGATATTAAATAGGTACTTGTCACCCGTATACAGCAATGAACTGTCTGTTCCAGGAATCTTCCATCAAGGCAAAAATCAAGTTCACCACCTGATATAACTAGTTTAACACAAAAAGAACTACGTCTGTATCTGAGCAAATTAATCATTGACAAATCCCCCTTTCCAGATGGCACTCATCCACGGCTACTGAGGGAATTGAGCTCAGTAATTGACAGAACAATTTATCTCATATTCTTATACTTTCTTGCAACAGGGTTGATGCCACAGGATTGGAGGATGGCTCATGTGGTACCGATATTTAAGAAAGGTAAGAAGGTGAATCCAGTCAAATACGATAAGGTAACCCTGACATCAATAGTGTTCAAAGTTTTTGAGGGCATCATGAAAGATTACCTGCAGATAAACAGCTGCATCTCACAAAATTAGAATATCATCAAAAAGTTAATTTATTTCAGTTCTTTAATACAAAAAGTGAAACTCATATATAGAGTCACTATAGAGTGATGTATTTCAAGTGTTTATTTCTGTTAATTTTGATGATTATGGCTTTCAGCCAATGAAGACCCAAAAGTCATTATCTCAGTAAATTAGAGTAATTTATAACACCAGCTTGACAAATTATTTTAAAATCTGAAATGTTGGCCTACTTAAATGTATGTTCACTAAATGCACTCAATACTTGGTCGGGGCTCCTTTTGCATTAATTACTGCATCAATGCAGCGTGGCATGAAGGTCATCAGCCTGTGGCACTGCTGAGGTGTTATAGAAGCCCAGGTTGCTTTGATAGCAGCCTTCAGCTCATCTGCATTGTGGGGTCTGGTGTCTCTCACCTTCCTCTTGACAATACCTCATAGATTCTCTATGGGGTTAAGGTCAGGTGAGTTTGCTGGCCAATCAAGCACAGTGATACTGTTGTTTTTAAACCAGGTATTGGTACTTTTGGCAGTGCGGAGAGGTGCCAAGTCCTGCTGGAAAATTAAATTTCCATCTCCAAAAAGCTTGTCCGCAGAGGGAAACATGAAGTGCTCTAAAATTTCCTTTTAGACGGCTGAGCTGACTTTGATCTTGATAAAACACAGTGGACCTAAAGCAGCAGATGACATGGCTCCCCAAACCATCATTGATTTTAAAATTATTTTAAAATCATTTTTTCAAGCTGGTGTTATAAATTATTCTAATTTACTGAGATAATGACTTTTGAGTTTTCATTGGCTGTAAGCCATAATCATCAACATAAACAGAAATTAACATAAAAAGAACCTGAAGACCCACCTCTTCCGACAAGCCTACAACCTGCAGTAACCACCGACTGACCAAACCGCTGCATGACCAGCTCTACCCTCGCCTACTGTATTCTCACCCATCCCTTGTAGATTGTGAGCCTTCGTGGGCAGGGTCCTCTCTCCTCCTGTACCAGTTGTGACTTTTATTGTTCAAGATTATTGTACCTGTTTTTATTATGTATACCCCTCCTCACATGTAAAGCGCCATGGAATAAATGGCGCTATAATAATAAATACTAATTATAATAACTAAACACTTGAAATAGATCACTTTGTTTGTAAAGACTCTATATAATATATGAGTTTCACTTTTTGTATTGAAGAACTGAAATCAATTAACTTTTTGATGATATTCTAATTTTGTGAGATACACCTGTAGTTTGCAGAGAATAATATAATAAATGACAACTAGCATGGATTCATGAAAGATAATTCATGTCTAACATGTTGGGTTTCTATGAGGAGGTAAGTACAAATCCGGACGTTGATAATGCAGCTGATGTGATTTTTATTTGGACATTGCAAATTAAATTTGATACTGTACCACATAACAGCCTTATACTGAGGCTACAGAAGATGGGACTGGGGGGAACTATATGTAGATGGTTAAGCAATTGGCCACATGGCACAAAACAAAGAGTTACATAACTGGTACATTCTCTAGATGGGATATAGTCAGCAGTGAGGTACCGCAGGACCGATTCTTTGTAACCTCTTTATTAATTACCTTGTGGATGGGATTGAGAGTAAAGTGTCAGTCTTTGCTGACGACACCAAACTATGTTTGATATTAAAATTTGACCTTGACAGTACAACATTGCAAAACGATCTGAATAAGATGACTGAATGGGCAAACACTTGGCGTATAAGATTTATTGTTGATAAATGTAGAGTAATGCACCTAGGATGGAGTAATCCTATTGCTGCATATACATTAAATCTATACTTGGAACTATAAAACAGGAGAAGGACTTGGGTATTCTTGTAACAAGTAAGCTGAGCAGTAGTACTCAATGTCAAGCAGCAGCCGCAAAAGCAAACAAGATTTTAGGATGTATACAAAGAGAGAAAAAATCCTGCTATCCTAGTGTACGGCTACCCCTTTAGAAATCACTGGTGAGGCCACATCTAGAATATAGAATCCAGTTTTGGGCTCCACATTTTAAAAAGGATATTCAGAAGTTAGAGTCAGTTCAAATGCAGGCAACTAGATTATTACATATGATGAAAGGTTGGAAAACTCGGGCTTGTTTAGCTTAGAAGAAAGACGCCTCAGAGGAGATCTCATATACATGTATTAATATATGTGTGGTTATTAATACACAGATGCATGACTTATTTATTCCAACGACCGTACTAAGGACCAGGAGGGTGCACTCATTATGGGTGGAAGAAAGGTGATTCAGGTAGCTAAATAGGAAAGGGGTCTTTACAGTTAGAGCAGTCAGACTGTGAAATGTCCATCACAAGAGATAATAATGGCAGACACTAAAATAGCTTTAAAAAAAGGGCTGGCTGATTTCCTTAATACACATAACATTGTGGATTATAGTTAATTTAGTGACAAAATGTACAATTGGTGGAGAAAGGTTGAAGGTCTTTTTTCAACCTATGTAACTATTTGATCAACAGGGGCCAAGCCTTAAAGGGGTTTTCCTATGAACAAAGTACACTTTAAATAATAGATCTTGGAGTAATAATAAGTTCCACAATTGGATGTGGTAAAACAAAATCTTGTGCTGAGATAATCTTATAAATGTGCCCCTGCTGTGTACTGTGTAATGGCTGTGTCTGACTGTACATAGTCGGATCATAGTACATCTCCTGGGCAGGGGAGGGAGCAAAAGAGAGAATACAGACATTACAGCAAGGGATCTCATCTGATTCTTCTTGTGAGGCAAAACATTTCCCTGCCTGTTTTCAAGCAATATTTTACCATAAAGAGAGAATCATCTGTGATCCCCTGCTGCCATTGTCTGTATACTCTCTTTGAATTGCTTAAAAACAGGGAGCATGTTTTACCTCACACAAAGAGTCAGCTGTGAATTTCATGCTGTTTTGTTTGTATAGTCTCTTTTGCTTCCCCCCTCTGCCTAAGAGCTGTGGTATGATCAGACCATGTCCCTGTATGGTCAGACACAGCCATTACACAGTACACAGCAGGGGCACATTTATAAGATTATCTCAGCACAGGAACATTTCTTGTTTAAACACATCCAATTGCAGAACTTATTATTATTATTATGTAAGCAGGTTGCGGGATGCAGTGATGCAAGAAAGGCAGAGCAAGGTTTAACAATTTAATTATCCGTGGTGATACTCCTCGCTGAGAGATAAACAGATACATAGGTAACAGAGAAAAGAAAGGAATAACAATATAACAGCAGTTCACTTAGTAAACTTATCGTGTCCCTGGTTTCCACAGCTGCAAATGATCTGTTGAGGGTTGTAGTACCAGCAACGGCCGCCAAATGTCTTCAGATGGGGTTCCACAGCTCATGGTCCAACTTCTGGTGGCAATGGGCAGGCTCCAGTTTTACCCGCCCATAAACTTATGCAGCCAAACTCAAAAGTGCTGCTAAGATCCCGGTATCAAATGAGGTCCCAGATGTGCTGGTCAGCAAGGAGAACCGCAGCGCCGGGTACTGTACACAGTCTACGCTTCTATGCACGAGTATGGTCTTAAATTTAACGTAGCCTCACAGTCTCAGTGCAGTGCTTGCAGTGCGGCGCTGATCCCGGGGAACCCGAGCACAATGCGCACGCACCTGCTTTTCCTCTGTCTCTGCCAGCGGGAACCTCACCGCCGCTGTGCGTGCTTTTTCTTCTAGCACGCCCTCTCTTCCTGGGTCACGGGGCCCGTCCGAACCCCTAATCCTTCCCCCGGGCAACATGGGACGCAGCCTTGACAGTTCTGGACCCAGCTCAGAACAGGTACCCGCAGCCCGGTCTTCCTCCTTACACTCCCCCTCACCATTACACAGGTGAAAGTTCTTCCAGTAGACGCTGACACTCCTTCATCTCTTGAACAATCCGCTGCCAAATAAACTGGTCTTGTTCATAATGAGTGGGAGGTATTTCAGCTGTCGTCTGCTCTGTACGGCGTAATTCAGGCTGAGTGGTAGAGTCAGGTTGGGTGGCAGAGGACGGAGGCACGTTCGTGTTCAGTAGAGCAGCCATCTCTGGAGTTTCAGGCTGATTTGCTTCTCCTGGGCTGGCAGGCAGCGAACTACCCATTTCGGGAAATGAGGCAAGTGGTTCTTCCTCATCACAATCAGATGCAGCAGGAGTGGAATGCAGTGGGATTACCCCATCCACGGGAAGTCTTCTCCTGGATCCAATTCCAACTCCATAATCTCCCGTCCTTTTCACCTGAATAGCAGGGTGTATGGAGTGAATCCGGTTGAACTGTGTACTCAATCATTGTACACCCAGATCAAGTTACCCACTTACTCAGGCCAGCAGACCTTTCTATCTTCCTCCAATGTTCTCAACATCTGGATCACTGTCCGGTTGAAGACCCGACAAATAGCTTGCGCAACTGAATCGGCAGTCTGATCCCGGGTCGAAGTCACCAGAGCTAACTTGGTAAAGTGGTCAGTCATCACCAGACAATGTTCGTACCCGAGGTGAGCTGGACCTATGGTCAAGTAGTCGATCATCACCAATTCTAAGGGAGCAGAGGTCACGATGGTCTGTGTAGGGCTCTCTGTTCCGGAGGTTTAGCCAGTTCACAGCTCCAATATTGCTGACAGGCCTCCTCTATTGCAGTCTTTAATCGAGGGCGATAGACTAACTTCTGTAGCAACTGGAATGTTTTCTCCGGACCAAAGTGAGCCCCTCTCTCATGGGCCTCCGTAGCCACCATGCTGATCAGCTTCTCTGGGATCACCACTTTCCAGGTGAACCCAAATTCCCGTGCCAACTGCACTTTTCTATACACCAAACCATCTTCTAATTGGAGCCTCTCCCACTGTCTGAGAATCTGCAGCATCCCCGGGGACAAGGCATCTCTTTCACTCTGCCTGGGAAGATGCTTGAAGGCTTCCCACTGTCTCAACTGGGCGAGCTTTCTGTCTTCCTATTGGAGTTGCATCCTGTCATCTTGAGGTCGCCCTAGCACTTGCTCCCCTGACCTCTCTCCAATCTGTCCCTGCGTCACCGCCAACAACCTGGTGGTGTTCCAGAACCCAGGAATCTCCTCTGCCTCCAACTCTTTGTTTCGGTCATGTCTGGATCGCTCATGAGTAACCCTTGACAGAGCATCAGCATATGTATTCTCAGCCCCTTTTCGATATGCGATCTTGTATCAATATTTTGACATGCGGTCCACCCATCTTTGTTCCAAGGCCCCCAGTTTTGCATTTTCCAGGAGGGCCAGGGGATTGTTATCGGTGCACACCAAGACTTCAGAACCGGACAAGTACTGTATTCGGTGAACTTTTTGATCATCGCCCACACTAACGCCAGCAATTCCAATTTGAAGGAACTGTAGTTATCCGGGTTTTGTTCTGAGTCGTGGAGGGACCGACTCGCGTAGGCAATCACTCATTCTTTCCCTTCCTGCAATTGTGATAGCATAGCCCCCAGACCATGGAGACTTCCTTCAGTGTGTAGAATGAAGGGCAGAAAAAAGTCTGCGTAGGTGAGTATTGGAGCCTCAGTCAAAGCCATCTTCAAGACTCAGAAGGCTTCCTCTTGGTTATCTCCCCACTGAATGGTCTAATTCTTTGTACCAGATTGCACCCTTTCAATAGTTCCACTAGCAGATTAGCGATGTGAGTGAAATTCTTCACGAACCTTCGGTAGTATCCTGCATGCCCCAGGAAATTCCGAACATCTTTTACTGTCTTCAGGGTGGGCCAGTCCTGGACTGCCGCTATTCTCTCACATGCAGGTCTCACCCCTTCAGCACATACGACATGTCCCAGGTATTCAATTTGCTTGCGGAAAAGGTGGCACTTTTCGGCCTTCACTTTCAGGCCATATCTCTGTAGCCGACTCAACACTTGCTCCAGCCTCTGAAGATGTTCCTCAAAAGTGGCCTCATAGACGATGATGTCGTTCAGATAGATGAGGGTATCTTCAAAGTTCAGATCACCGAAACATCTCTCCATCAATTGCTGAAATGTTCCAGGAGCATTAGTAAGGCTGAAGGGCATCCGGTTGAATTCAAATAATCCCATAGGCAGTATGAAAGCTGTCTTTGGCTGATCGTGTTCAGCCATGGGCACCTGCCCATAGCTGCTGGCCAGATCTAAGGAAGAGAAGTACTTGGCTTTGCCCAAGGCGAACAATGATTCTTCAATCCTTGGAAAGGGGTAAGAGTCCCGCACTGTACAGGTATTCAGTCACCTATAGTTGACACAAAAATGCAGGGTTCCGTCCTTCTTCCGAACTAGAAAGATGGGAGTTGCCCACAGGCTCTGACTTGCCTGTATGACTCCACTCTGCAGCATATGTGCCAATATTTCCTTCAATTCCTGGTACATCTGAGGTGTGAGCTGATGGTATCTTTCCCAGATCAGTGCGGCACTGCCTGTGGGGATCTCATGAGTTATAGCAGTAGTGCATCCAAAGTCATCTTCATGGCGGGCGAAGACATCCTGGTAATGCTCCAGCACCGCTTTTACCTGTTGTAACTGTTGCGGCAAGAGTCCCATCAATTCAGCCCACATCTCTTCAAAGATTCAGTGACCCTCCTCCATGCTTTCAGGTGGGTTCTCTGGGGTCATAGTGACGGCTACAGTCCATCGGTCTCCCTTCTTGACTGCCAACTAGATGGCTTCTGGTTGTATCAACTCCTCCGGCATCCCTAGCACCTGCGCCATTTCACTCCTAGGTGGGAAAGTGAGATCATCTTCCCCCAGGTTGATGCACCGCATCACTACATGAATGTCACGGATGGTGGCTGTTGTCCGAGCAACGAGAAGTCCCGGGAATTTTTTGTCCATTAAGTTGGGCTCTATCTGTACTTCCACTCCTTCAAGTTGTGTGCAGGCTCGTACGGGCAACGTGAGCACAGTCTGGTCCAGCGGTAGGATGAGTTTAGCAGCGGCAGGGACTTTCACTTTTCCTAAGACTTTCCCTTCATTTGATGTCTTCTGGGCCTGCGGCACCCCTTTTCAATTGTTGAAACACCTTCCTCTGGGGAGTTTGCAGGCTGCATCGGTCCAATAAAGTGTCTGATGACTCCCTGATGAAGAGGGTCCCAAATTCCTTTAGCACATTTATCCCTAGGGTCACCGCAGGGCCGTTGCTAGCATCCTCAGTGGTGAGCATGACTTCTTTCCTGCCCACATCTTTGCCACACACGGTAATCTGCATCCAGACCACCCCTGCAACCGGGATGGATAACTGATTGGCCGCTGTTAGCTTGATTACTGAGTCCCACTCTGGCCGCGTCCCCTAATGGAAGTCTTGTTTAAAATATGCTTCAGGTATCGTGGTCAACTGTGAACCGATATCAACAAGGCAGCGTATGGCTTGGCCGTCCATTTCAGCCTATACGAGGGGGTTTACGGAAATGAAACCTCCGGGACTACCTCTCTCCTCCTTGGCTTCTCAGGCTTCGGGCATCATCCCCCATCACGGAGCTTACTAGTTTAATGGCTGCCGGGTGAGGGGCCACCCCCACCTTGTGCACCCTTGTGCCAGGTGTCCAATGTCCCCACACTTGAAACAGGTCAGAGGTATCTCCCGGGGTTGTCTAATTTCCTGGCGAGGCTCGGGATCAGCTCTGTTTCTGGATGGATTTGGAACCACAAGAGGGGCTTTTCTGAGGCCGGACTACTCTTCCCGCATTTCCTGTATTTCCTTCCTGATCTCTCTGACCCATCCTGGTTCAGCTCCCTGCTCCAGACCTTTCCTGCTGAGGCTGCCATCCCCTGCTCTTGCTCACGTGCGCTTGCCACTGCCCCGATCTCTAAGAAAGTCATGTTCAGATTAGCACGCAAGCACTCCCACAAAGCTTGTTTAAGCAGCGCATGCCTGAGGCCTGAGACAAGCTGGTCTCTCAAAATCACGTCATGAGGTCCCACGCCCACATCATCCCGCTTGGTGATCGCCGCTTGGACCCCTTGCAATGCGTTCATATATTGGGTCACGGATTCCCCTTCCCTTTGAACGTGGCTAAACAAGCGCATCCGCAATTCTCCGACATCTGTGAGGTGCCCATGCATCTCCTTCAAACTTTGCAACACCTTAGTGAAATTGTTCCACTCATGCAGGGGCCGAAACATGATGGAGCATCTAGCTTCCCCGTCCAGGGCCATTACAGCAACCACTGCTTGCATAGCGGGGGTCATGGGGTACATTCTTAGCATACCTTTAAACCATACCTCCCAACTTTTGAAGATGGGAAAGAGGGACACAGTTTGCGGCGCGCAACGCGCGCCGTGGCAAATTTTAGGCCACGCCTCTGACCACACCCATTCACTAGTCACACCCATATCCACGTCTCAACCACACCCATTTAGCACTGCTGATCAAACTGTTCATAAAGAATAATTATAAACAAAAAAATATGGCCACACAGTGCTCCATACTGTATAATTGCCGCACACAATGCTCCATACTGTATAATGACCGCACATGATGCTCCATACTGTATAATGACCGCACATGATTCTCCATACTGTATAATGACCGCACATGATGCTCCATACTGTATAATTGCCGCACATGATGCTCCATACTGTATAATGACCGCACATGATGCTCCATACTGTATAATGACCGCACATGATGCTCCATACTGTATAATGACTGCACATGATGCTCCATACTGTATAATTGCCGCACATAATGCTCCATACTGTATAATGACCGCACATGATGCTCCATACTGTATAATGACCGCACATGATGCTCCATACTGTATAATGACCGCACATGATGCTCCATACTGTATAATGACCGCACATGATGCTCCATACTGTATATCGGCTGCACATGATGCTCCATACTGTATAAAGACCGCACATGATGCTCCATACTGTATAATAGCCGCACACGATGCTCCATACTGTATATTGGCTGCACATGATGCTCCATACTGTACAATCAATGACCGCACATGATGCTCCATACTGTATAATAGCCACACATGATGCTCCATACTGTATAATGGCCGCACATGATGCTCAATACTGTATAATGACCGCACATGATGCTCCATACTGTATAATGACCGCACATGATGCTCCATACTGTATAATGACCGCACATGATGCTCCATACTGTATATTGGTATACTTTGTACCGTATAATGGCCACACACAGCTACTCCTACACACACGGCTCCGCTCCATACATCTCGTACACACACGGCACTACTCCGTACACCTCGTACACACACGGCTCCGCTCTATACACATTGCACACGCTCCGTATACTTTGAGCACGCATGGCTCTGCTCTGTACACCTCATACACATGTGGCTCAGCACTGTACACCTCGTACACACGTGGCTCCGCTCCATACACCTTTCACACTCTGCTCTGATCCGCACACCTCTTACACACACGACTCCGCTCCGTACACCTTTCACATGCTGCTCCGCTCCGTACATCTCGTACACACCCGGCTCAGCTCCGTACACCTCGTAAACACGCGGCTGTGCTCCGTACACCTCGTACACACGCGGCTGTGCTCCGTACATCTCGTACACATGGCTCCGTACACCTCTTACACACGATTCCGCTCCGTACACCTTTCACATGCTGCTCTGCTCCGTACACACGCGGCTGTGCTCCATACATCTCGTACACACGCGGCTGTGCTCCATACATCTCGTACACACGCGGCTGTGCTCCATACACCTCGTACACATGGCTCCGTACACCTCTTACACACGACTCCGCTCCGTACACCTTTCACATGCTGCTCCGCACACCTCGTACACACGCGGCTGTGCTCCGTACACCTCGTACACACGGCTCCATACACCTCGTACACACGACTCCGCTCCGTACACCTTTCACATGTTGCTCCGCTCCGTACACACGCTGCTGTGCTCTGTACACCTCGTACACATGGCTCCGTATACCTCTTACACACGACTCAGCCGCGTGTGTGCACCGAGCGGAGCTGCAGCTTGTAATTAGCACACGATGATACAGTGACTGACTGTCATAGGGGATTAGGCTTAGCACTTTTATGCCTGGGGAAATAAAGCAGCCACATTGATTAGTGTTGTCAGTCTCTCCCTGGGAGCTGCTCCTCCTCCACAATGCACTGGACAGAGTGAGTCATCTCTGTGACATCCACTACTCACTGATCTGCATCTGTCCCATTAGCAGCCTCCAGTCCTCTCATGGTCTGCTGCTTACATTGCCGCCGGCACCCAGGCTGTGTTCGGCTGTGTTATGTACACACCTCAGGTGTCACCTCTCTCTCTGAACTGTGAGGCACACTGGAAGTCAGACTCAGGAACGTACCGACGGGGAAGGGGCGTGACCTAACAAAAGGGGGCGTGTGACAGCAGCTTCAACTGTTCTGTCTGCGGGAAGCTCTGCGTCCCGGGCAGGACAGACGGGGCAAGCATCAAATCCGGGGCAGTCCCGCACAATGAGGGACGGTTGGGAGGTATGTTTAAACAGCTCAGTCCAGTCTTGCAGCAGTCAATTGCTCCCTGTAAACTTTGGGAGATTATTGAGCATGGCTCCCAGCGGTAAGCTGACCCTTGGGGCACCCAGGGCCACTTGGTCTGCCACCTCTACGCCCGTGGACTGTATCCTGCCGACTACGCCAAATGTAAGCAGGTTGCGGGATGCAGTGACAGAAGGAAGGCAGAGCAAGGGTTAACTAATTACCAGGGGTGATACTTCTCGCAGGGAGATAAACAGTTAAATGGGTAACAGAGAAAAGAAAGGAATAACAATATAACAGCAGTTCACTTAGTAAACATCGTGTCCGTGGTTTCCACAACCGCAGATGATTCATTCAAGGTTGAAGTACTAGCAACGGCCAGCCAAATGTCCTCAGATGGGGTTCCACAGCTCATGGTCCAACTTATGGCGGCAACGAGCGGTTTCCGGTTTTTCCTGTTGAGCCCCTAGTCCATAAACTTGTGCAGCCAAACTCAGAGGTGCTGCTAAGATCCCGGTATCAAATGAGGTCCCAGAAGTGCTGGTCAGCAAGGGGAACCGCAGCACTGGGTCCTATACACAGCCCATGCTTCCATGCATGAACACGGTCCCAAACTTAACGGAGCCCACGGCTCTGTCTCTGTTCACAGTCTCAGTGCAGTGCTCGCGGGGTATTGGCCGCAGTCTGTCACGGCGCTGATCTCAGGCAACTGGAGCACACTGCGCACACACCTGCTTTTCCTCAATCTCTGCCGGCGGGAACCTCACCGCCACTGAGAGTGCTTTTTCTTCTAACACGTCCCCTCTTCTTGTGTCATAGGGTCCATCCAGTCCCCTAGTCCTTCCCCCAGGCAACATGGGATGCAGCCTTAACAGTTCCGGACCTGGTTCAGTACCCGCAGCCCGGTCTTCCTTCTTACAATAATTCAAATACTATTGATTAAAATGTTGATTAAATTTAACTTTGTTGGTGGGAAATCCCAAGTCTAGTGTATTTAAGAGTAGACTGCTCCCCCACCATACCCTTTCCCATTCGTATCATAATTTTTCACTCGTTGCAGTGTTTGCACATACAAAGAAGCTAGGAGCGAATCATCACTTTAGAGGTCTGAAAGGCAGAGCACTCTCTCCTCATGGATACACTGCATTACTAATCTGTGTGTCCAGTGTATTCTTTATTAATGAAGTAACAGACCTGTCCTGGCACTATGCTGACTTCACATAGCGCAGCATAGTCTGGTCACAACTAATCATAAAATATACAGTAACATATTTCATCAATCAGTCTTTTCGCTTTTCTTCAAGGTCTCTCAGCACACAGTAACTTACCTTTAGAGATGATTTGTTTGTAGTTTTATCACTGGGATCATTTTTGGATAGGGCAGTTGTTCTTTCTGTGAGATCTGGCATTATGCTATTTTTGTTCTGTATATCAGATATGGAAACATTTTGTACACTTGAGTGTGACAATTCATTGATTTCAGAGTACTTTTCTTCCAGACTTGACCCATCATCGCTGTTCTTGGTGTTACAAAGAATAAGAGACTTGGATATAGAGCGGAAGTTTTTTGGCTTCTTCATCTTTTTCCCAGTGCTATTCTGTCTGTCCATCTTTAATGAGGACATAAAGATGCTGGCTCTCTCGTAACCATATTTGTTGGGCATGTCAAGAGTTAGGCCTACATCACCCACAGTGAGACATTATCGCTGAAAGAACAAAGAAACTTATTATGATGTTGTACATAGTTTAACATCTAACATTTTGAAGCCAAAAACTCATGATTTTATTGCATAATGGAACCATTCACATTATGTGAGTTCTCATGATCAGCATCACCTCTCTGCAGAAAGTCTTGTGTAACTTCCAACAGCCTATCATTACACTTACTTATCTTTATTTCTATGCAGTTTATTATGTAACTACATTGCGTGCAGAATTATTAGGCAAGTTGTTTTTTGGATCACATGATATTTATTATACATGTTGTCCTACTCGAAGATGTTCAGGCTTGAGAGCCAACTACAAATTAAGTAAATCAGGTGATGTGCATCTCTGTAATGAGTAGTAGGGGTGTTGTCTAATGACATCAACACCCTATATGAGGTGTGCTTAATTATTAGGCAACTTTCTTTCCTTTGACAAAATGGGTCACAAGAGAGATTTGATGGGCTCTTAAAAGTCCAAACTTGTGAGATGTCTTGCAGAGGGATGCAGCAGTCTTGAAATTGCCAAACTTTTGAACTGTGATCACCAAACAATCAAGCGTTTCATGGCAAATAGCCAACAGGGTCGCAAGAAGCGTGTTGGGCAAAAAAGGCGCAAAATAACTGCCCATGAATTGAAGAAAATCAAGCGTGAAGCTGCCAAGATGCCATTTGCCATCAGTTGTGCCATATTTCAGAGCTGCATCGTTACTGGAGTATCAAAAAGCACCTGGTGTGCGATACTCAGGCACATGGCTAAGGTAAGGAAGGCTGAAAAACGACCACCTTTGAACAAGAAATATAAGATAAAATGTCAAGACTGGGCCAAGAAATATCTTAAGACTGACTTTTCAAAGGTTTTATGGACTGATGAAATGAGAGTGACTCTTGATGAGCCAGAGTCTGGATCAGTAAAGGGCAGAGAGCTCCACTATGACTCAGACACCAGCAAGGTGGAGGTGGGGTACTGGTATGGGGTGGTATCATCAAAGATGAACTTGTGGGACCTTTTCGGGTTGAGGATGGAGTGATGCTCAACTCCCAGACCTACTGCCAGTTTCTGGAAGACAACTTCTTCAAGCAGTGGTACAGGAAGAAGTCGGTATCGATCAAGAAAAACATGATTTTCATGCAGGTCAATGCTCCATCACATGCCTCCAATTATTCCACAGCGTGGCTGGCCAGTAAAGGTCTCAAATAAGAAAAAATAATGACATGGCCGCCTTGTTCACCTGATCTGAACCCCATAGAGAACCTGTGGTCCCTTATAAAATGTGAGATCTACAGGGAGGGAACACAGTACACCTCTCGGAACAGTGTCTGGGAGGCTGTGGTGGCTGCTGCACGCAATGTTGATCGTAAACAGATCAAGCAACTGACATAATCTATGGATGGAGGCTGCTGAGTGTCAACATAAAGAAAGGTGACTATATTGGGCACTATTTTTTTTTTTGTTTTATTTTTGCATGTCAGAAATGTTTATTTCAAAATTTTGTGCGGTTATTATGGTTTACCTGGTGAAAATAAACAAGTGAGATGGGAGTATATTTGTTTTTTTATTAAGTTGCCTAATAATTCTGCACAATAATAGTTACTTGCAAAAACAGATATCCTCCTAAGATAGCCAAATAAAAAAAACCACTTCAACTTCCAAAAATATTAAGCTTTGATATTTATGAGTCTTTTGGGTTGATTGAGAACATAGTTGTTGATCAATAATAAAAATAACCCTCTAAAATGCAACTTGCCTAATAATTCTGCATGCAGTGTATATTATTCAGGGACCAATCCACTTTCCAGGATACTTTTCATGTAGGAATGCTCGGACCTGACTCCCATAATGTGGTGGTGCACCATCTTGCTGAAAAACTCAGGGAACATGCCATCTTCAGTGCATAAAGAGGGCAACACATCATCATGATGGTCGGCGTGGGCCAGTTGAATGGCCACCAAGTTATCCCGATCTGACCCCTTAGACTTTTATCTTTGAGGCCATCTGAAGGCAATTGTCTATGCTGTGAAGATACGAGATGTGCAGCATCTGAAACAACGGATACTGGAAGCCTGTGCTAGCTTTTCTCCTGCGGTGTTGCTATCAGTGTGTCAAGAGTGGGAGAAGAGAGTTGCATTGACAATCCAACACAATGGGCAGCACTTTAAACACATTTTATAAGTGGTCATAAAATTGTAAATAACTCATGAAAGAATAAAGTTACGTTAAAACACCATTGTTTTTCTTGTGAAATTCTCAATAAGTTTGATGTGTCACATGACCCTCTTCCCATTGGAAAAAATAAAGTTGGATCCAAAATGGCCGACTTCAAAATAGCCGCCATGGTCACCGCCCATCTTGAAAAATTTCCCCCCTCCCATATACTAATGTGCCACAAACAGGAAGTTGATATCACCAACCATTCCCATTTTATTTAGGAATATCCATATAAATGGCCCACCCTGTGTATATATATATTTCTAAAACTTAACATGGATAAAACAGAATTCATCATTTTCCATCATCTTGCTCAATCCCCATAACAGACCTATCCATCAAAATCAATGGTTGCCCACACTCCCTAGTCCCACAAACTCGCTGCCTCGGTGTAACCCTTGACGCTGATCTCTCCTTCAAGCCACACATCCAACCCCTTGCCACTTCCTGCTGACTCCAACACAAAAATATCTCCAGGATCTGAACATTCCTCAACCAAAGATCTGCCAAATCACTAGTGCATGCCCTCATCATCTCCCACCTCACCTACTGACACCTCCTGCTTTGCGGCCTCCCCTCTAACGCTCTCATACCCCTGGAATCCACCCATCCCCTGGCCTATGCTCTCTTTTAATCCCTTCACTTGCTCCCCATTGCCCAGAGACTCCAGTTTTAAACCCTAACCTTGGCATACAAAGCCATCCACAACCTGTCTCCTCCATACATCTGTGACCTCATCTGCCGATACTTACTTGCACTCAACCGCCGATCCTAACAAGATTTCCTGGTCTACTCCCCTGTTATCTTCTCTTCCCACAATCGCATACAAGATTTTTCCCATGCATTCCCCTACTCTGGAACTCTCTAATCAAATCAGACTCTCACCATGGAAACTTTCAAAAGGAACATGAAGACCTACCTCTTCTGACAAGCCTACAACCTGCAGAAACCCTTGCTCCACCAAACCTCTGTTCGAATAGCGCTGCCCTCACCTACTGTTTCCTCGTCCATGTCTTGTAGATTGTGAGCCGTTGAGGGCAGGGTCCTCTCTCTTCTTGAAATAGTCAGTGACTCGTTTTGTTCAAGACTATTGTACTTGTATTTTGATATGTATACCCCTTTTAAATTGAATAAATGGCGCTATAACAATAAATAATAATGTCCTAATGTCCTAGTGATTAAACCCTCATTGTAAGTAAACAACAGCTGATAAGTGTGACACATCATTGAATTCAGAGTTTTAACCCCTGCCTCATGCTGATTCCACATATTTCACATGATATTCACCATGCAAAAAAAGTTCAATTCAAAAAAAGAGTACACTAAAAATTATCTTTATTAATAACATTTAACATATAAATGGTGAATAATATATCATATGAAATATGTGGAATCAAAACTTTCTGAAGTGATTAATCGCCTATACAATTAAGGACTATGAAAATAATCCCTACCTCATGCTGTAGTCAGATTACATAGCAAAAACCTACTGACAGATTCCCTTTAATGTATTTGTTTTTAAGCATTTTTTTGTGACAGAATATCTAGTAAAATGCTCACATACCAATTACATGTATTCTTAATGAACGAGAATGTTATTTTGGTCTGGAGTAGCGCACATGAGATATGGAGTTATGAATAAGCAATGCACTAGTTTTAATAAGGATATCGAGAGTATAGTGAGAGCATAGCAGTAATGATCAGATGAATGAGCCAGTGTTACAGTATATAAATCAGGGTGTAGCAGTAAAACATTTCCATGTCCCTCTATGACCCATCACAAGTTTGAGGTTTACAGCTATCATTCAGTTTCACAATAAATATTATGGATTTTCTTACATCACAAATGTGCTGCAATATGTTCCCTTAGACATATTTATTGGCTTACGGATTCCTTGTCTCTCTGTATCCACAAAACTTGGACAAGGAGGAGGACTTAATTTACTGTTTTAACTCCTTCTGACTTACTCCGCAGTCATACGAGTGAGCGGTGCAGATGACTCAAGTCCAGTTTATTACTTATTAAGTTTGGTTGTGTAGACAGTTTATAGATAAATGTTCAGCCAGTAATTATTGTGTTTATATGTGCTGACATTGTAGCTGTTAGTTTACAGTAGCCCATAACCTTATAGTTCTTGCAATTTATAAAAGAGGACACCATTGCAACATCTCCCTGGTCCTACACATGCTCGTATGTTGTGTTTTACAGCATATGAAGACTAAATGACAAGTCATAGTTGTTCATGGCAATGTCATATCTAAAGAAAGACGTAGACTCATACCCTGGCCTTTCTTACATTTTAGAAGATTAGATTATCTTAGAGTATAACCAGTAATGTTATGGCGTAGTCGGGTGATACAAAAAGCCTTCAGCAAAACATAAAGCAGAATATTAACTTAAGGATTTTCTCAACATCACTCATGGTTAAATCTGAAAATTGCTTATAAAAAAATACTTATTAAAAATCCTCTTCATTCTCAAAAACAGAAGCATTTTTAATTTTATTGTTTAATGTATTGTCTAGGATACCAACGACTGCTTCAGTCTATCAGAGGTGGCTAAGCATATGGAGTGCTTACAAGCTATTTTTAATACAGTTTGTAAGCACTGATCAGAAGCTGGCCAGATCACCCGAGACTACGATCCACCCACCTTTGGTGCTACTGAGCTCCTCCAGCGGCACAGACAAATATGTCTCTGCTTGCAACATTAGTGAGCACTAGTGATGAGCGAATGTACTTGTTGCTCGGGTTTTCCAGAGCACGCTTGGGTGACCTCCGAGTATTTGTTAGTGTTCGGAGATTTATTTTCATCGCGGCAGCTGAATGATTTACACCTACTAGCCAGCCTGATTACATATGGGGATTCCCTAGCAACCAGGCAACCCCCACATGTACTCAGCCTGGCTAATAGCTGTAAATCATTCAGCTGCCGGGATGAAAACTAACTCTCCGTGCAGTCATAAATACTCGGAGGTCACCCGAGAATCGAGTACACTCACTCATGACTAGTGAGCACACTTCAGTGAAGTGGTGCAAACATGCTGCTGGTCCGAGCTGACAATCTTCATTAGCGCACCAGCCCCTGGCAAACAGGAAGCGGGGAGCAGTGTGCTCCTGACGAGTTAACATAGGATAACCCTTAAATATTTCAAATTCTTCCTGATTTTATTTGTGTAACATTAATATCTCCTAATATAGAGCCAAAAAATATAGAGCTATTTAATACTAAATCCGCATAGGCATTTTAGGATTTTTCAGAATTTCCAAAGGCTTTTCCATAATTTATGACTAGAGGGGTCTGGTCACTGAGACCCCATAGATAAGCCAATCATACGGATATCAGCACTGAAGTGAAAGGGTCTGAGCAAATGATGTTGTGGTCGTTAATATAGTAGTGAATCAAAATTAATATGCAAACTTATGTTTCAGAATTCATACAGTTAAAAAAACTATATAAAAGGCAGTATAATGATAAAAAGTAAATGAGCAAACAGAAAAAGACAGCACTAATAAATACCATAGATGCTATAATGCAGTGTATTCTCACCCACCGCATGCTGTTTTATGGAGCAATTTGTGAGTTGAGTGTGGTGATTGAGACTCAACTCTACAAATTGCATTAGCTTGTTTGGTTTTTTTGTACTGTATTTGGTATTTGTGTGTATTAATTAATTGCACTTGCACTTTATATACAGTATATATGATTATTGCATTCAATGCATTTCCCTCCATAATAGTATTTACTTACTATTGCACGTATTGTCCTCTTCACCTATTGTTTTGTTTTTGGCTTTCTAATGACCTTTTTATTTGTTTTTATACAATAAATTTTCATCTTTAATTTGGTCCAGTGCTATTCTTTTCTGTGGTTGTAATACATTTGTGTTGCACAAGTTGGTAGTGAGTTATATTGAGTTGACTACTTGTTTAGGTTACTTATATTAGTAACGATATGTTTGCTACCCTGCAAGGCTATCTTGTGAACACCTTGATTGGTGATGTTCATGCACATCTTGATCAATTGGAGTCAGATGCTCCTAATTTCTGAGTCATTAAGAGGTTTATGGATCCTAATAAGTGTCTGACAAGTGGTGGGCACCTCGGCAGAAATCATACTCCAGCTGAGGATTGGAGTAACATTTCAGGTGTAGGGAACACCACAGCTCATCATGAATTGGACGAGCCATGGTGTCATGCCCCGTCATGTGCAGTCGTCCCACCCCAGCTCTGACCATTTTGGTGTTACTCAAAAATTTGGAGTCTTGTCAAAGTGATCTACAATACATTTTTGGCATAATTGCTATGATGAATCAGGGTCGTTTAATGAACAAGACACTGAAGTAGTGGTAAACTACTAAACATATGTCAAGGATATATGCACACGTGGATATTTGATGCAGAATATTTCCACCTGAATGGAGTTGTAGAAATCCATGTACATGCCCCAGAAACAACCCTGTTTGTAAGTACGAGTACAGAATAGATTTTACAGTGGCATATAGTTCTGCATTGAATCTGCTGCATGTGAGTATACCCTAAATCAGTGTCCTCAAGAGCCACCAACAGGTCATGTTTTCAAGATTTTCTTAGTATTGCCCAGGTGATAATTGAATCACCTTCACAGGAAATTATTCCATCACCTGTGAAATACTAAGGAAATGCTGAAAACATGACCTATTAGTGGCTCTTGAGGACCGGAATTGGGGAACACTGCCCTAAATCAACCATTTGATGATAACAATCAATAAATACTGATTCCTTTAGTACAATATGCTCTTCTGATAACTGTATACAGAAAATTTCACAACTAATTGCTGGAACAGGATTTTGCCCTTTACGTCAGAGATCTGATGATTACAGTCCTATGCTGGAACTAAAGATCATCATCTGTAAATAATAAACTTAGCCATGACTACATCCACGGCACAATTTATGTCAATGAAAGCCATGGAAGCTCATTGGAACCATTGATGGAAGTATCCTAGACCCATATGTGCAGCTTTTAAATGTCACGAACCGATATGGCGGCCTTTTTTTAATCGAAACAAGCTCATTTTGGACAACCTTTCAGATCCCTCACATATTACCTACATTAATTGCGATTGCTGCCTCTGATCTCCTTCCAGCTCCATAACATACTTTTTATGAACTGGTGCCAAAATCTACTGCATATGTAAAGCGATCGTGTGCTGTAGTAAATCAGACATCTGCCTCCTCATTTTCAACATGTAGAAATGTTTTCAGGATCCTTTTGGTCCTGTATGTAATGATAATTATTCAGGTTTTTTTTTCTGGTGGACTATTTCCATCTAATTCCTAAAGAGACTCAATTATCATACATAATCTCTGAACACTATTAAATCTCTTTGTTCCATCCTTATCTTCAATTATTATAAACACATCTGAAGAATAAGAAAAAGTGTAATATAATAATTGCCATTATTAACATTATGCACAAAGCGCTAATATTTTCTGTGGTGTCCTACAATTTGAAATATTTACAACGTCCATTCTGTATAAAAATCCTACACATAGTGTATTCATTAAAAATAAGAGTGTAAAAATATGATAACAACAAAACTCACCCATTATTCTGCTTTAGACTAAAGTAGGTGCAGGTGTGAACCGATCCATTATTTCTTTCATGAGTTCCCTTAATAAGAAAACAAGAAAATGACAAAATATTAAAATGTCATAAAAAGCTATCTGTAAATCAAGTCCTGAAATGCATAGACAGGTCCAGTCCTGAAATGAGTAGACAGGTCCAGTCCTGAAATGAGTAGACAGGTCCAGTCCTGAAATGCATAGAGAGGCCGAGTCCTGAAATGAGTAGACAGGTCCAGTCCTGAAATGCATAGAGAGGCCGAGTCCTGAAATGCATAGACAGGTCCAGTCCTGAAACGCATAGACAGGTCCAATCCTGAAATGAGTAGACAGGTCCAGTGCTGAAATGAGTAGACAGGTCCAGTCCTGAAATGCATAGAGAGGCCGAGTCCTGAAATGCATAGACAGGTCCAGTCCTGAAACGAGTAGACTGGTCCAGTCCTGAAATGCATAGAGAGGCCGAGTCCTGAAATGCATAGACAGGTCCAGTCCTAAAACGCATAGACAGGTCCAGTCCTGAAATGAGTAGACAGGTCCAGTCCTGAAATGCATAGACAGGCCCAATCCTGAAATGCATAAAGAGGCCCAGTCCTGAAATGTATAGACAGGCCCAGCCTGAAAAGCATAGACAGGCCCAGAAGTGAAATACATAGAGAGACCAAGTCCTGAAATGCATAGACAGGCCCAGTCCTGATATGCGTAGACAGGTCTAGTCCTGAAATGCATATACAGGCCCAGTCCTGAAATGCGTAGACAGGCCCAGTCCTGAAATGCGTAGACAGGTCTAGTCCTGAAATGCATATACAGGCCCAGTCCTCAAATGCATAGACAGGTCCAGTCCTGAAATGCATAGAGAGGCCCAGTCCTGAAGTGCATATACAGGCTCAGTCCTGAAGTGCATATACAGGCCCAGTCCTGAAGTGCATATACAGGCCCAGTCCTGAAGTGCATATACAGGCCCAGTCCTGAAGTGCATATACAGGCTCAGTCTTGAAATGCATATACAGGCTCAGTCCTGAAATGCATAGACAGGTCCAGTCCTGAAATGCATAGAGAGGCCCAGTCCTGAAGTGCATATACAGGCTCAATCCTGAAATGCATATACAGGCTCAGTCCTGAAGTGCATATACAAGCCCAGTCCTGAAGTGCATATACAGGCCCAGTCCTGAAGTGCATATACAGGCCCAGTCCTGAAGTGCATATACAGGCCCAGTCTTGAAATGCATATACAGGCTCAGTCCTGAAATGCATAGACAGGCCCAGTCCTGAAATGCGTAGACAGGTCTAGTCCTGAAATGCATAGATAGGCCCAGTCCTGAAATGCATATACAGGCCCAGTCCTGAGATGCATTGAGAGGCACAGCCTGAAATGTATAGACAAGCCCAGTACTGAAATACATAGAGAGGCCCAATCCTGAAATGCATAGAGGGGTCCAGCCTCACATGCGTAGACAGATCCAGTCCTGAAATGCGCAGACAGGTCCAGGCCTGAAATGCATAGACAGACCGAGTCCTGAAATGCATAAAGAGGCCCAGTCCTGAAATGCATAGAGGGGCCTAGTCCTGAAATGCATAGAGGGGCCCAGTCCTGAAATGCATAGAGGGGCCCTGTCCTGAAATGCATAGAGAGGCCCTGTCCTGAAATGCATAGAGAGGCCCTGTCCTGAAATGCATAGAGAGGCCCTGTCCTGAAATGCATAGAGGGGCCCAGTCCTGAAATGCAGAGACAGGCACAGTCCTGAAATGCATAGAGAGGCCCTGTCCTGAAATGCATAAAGAGACCCAGTCCTGAAATGCATAGAGGGGCCCAGTCCTAAAATGCAGAGACAGGCCCAGTCCTGAAATGTAGCTATAGGCCTAGTCATGAAATGTAGATATAGACCCAGTCCTGAAATGCATAGACAGGCCCAGTCGTGAAATGCATAGAGAGGTCCAGTCCTCCAGAGAAAGGGATGCTCTGCATTCCCACTTTCTGCTTTGACTAGACAATGGATGTCCCAAATAATGAATTATTCTCTGTTATCCCAGAATCCCCTGATAGATTGTTTATTTTAGGTTTGCCTTGTTTCCAGAAGCTATGATATACATTAATATGACTCCCAAAACCATTTAATCAAAAGTATATTAATAAATTCTGACCAATCATCCACCACTCTTGAATACATCCAGCTGTAAAAAAAAAAGCCTGTAAACACTTTCAATATGTGGTATACTTTGGGGGTTAATCAAAATGGTTGTCAACAGCATTGGCTCCTGTTTATTATTACCATGAAACAATTATAAAATGTCATGCTTTGCCTTTATAATTGGCTGCATGCAAAGCACTGAACAAGTTAAAAGCCGTTATGAGTCACTTTCCCAGTCAACTGGTTTAGCAATGTATGTAAAATCACAGAACTTTTGGAAGCCTGAATCAGACCTTCCACAATATAAACTTGTCCTTGGCATTGACCAGTAAGGTTGAATAAATCCAAACAATCTGTCGGCCAAGATACCCCTTACTGTCATTTTGTAAGAGGCTGTTGGTTGAGTAACTCTCCACAGAAATCAATAAAAGAAATAGAATGATGTCAATAGGATGCTATTAATTACCAGTTAATGAAATGCAGGGATCAATTCGTGCTGTTCCTTCCTGTTATAATTTACGTTGAAATTTAAAATACTTACGAGGCAGGAACTTGGAACTAATTATGGCCTTACTAACTCTCACCAAGTGCTAAACAGCGCCCTGTGGCAATATTATTATTTATTCATATAGCACCATTTATTCCGTGGTGATGTACATGAGACGGGGTTACATCAAAATATAAATATCACAGTAATCAGAACTAACAATAGCAGACTGATACAGAGGGGAGATGACCCGGCCCTTGCGGATTTACATGGTAACACAAGCCCCACTCCCAAGTAAATAAAACACACGTGACTACCAAATTAAGTTTGGAATAAAATGGCCGTGGCGTTAATTTTTGAGTTACTCATAAATCAAAATTTTATTTAATCATAACCAATAAACCATTTAAAATTTCCATAAACTGAAGTAAATCACCACTAAACGTCCAAATCCACCCGGAAACCGAGCGATTTTCCCACAAAACAAACTACACATCATAAAGTGAAACAGAAAGAGAGGGAGGGATCTTGAATCTTCTTGAGGTAACTGACGTAATCGCTCTAAAACAGCTGATTTTATAGATAAAATTCATCCCGCTCTTTTCCTGTCCACCAATCAAAATATCCAAAACAGAGTGGGAAGCCAGACCAGAGAAAAAAAACAGTTTTAACCTGCTAGTGCATAGCACAGCTTACTCAAAGCTTATTAACCCTTTCAAGTACCTGCAAATAAATACAAAATCCATACACATTAATTACAATATGGGGGCTGTGTTATCATGCGACCCCCCTTATATTCCACTAAGGGGAGGGCGTTCATTCTACAGGATGGTGGGGAAGGAGACAGTAGGTCTGGAGTTGCGGTAGCTCCGATGGTGTTGAGGTGGTCGTGTGGTCATTACAAGTTGTAAGCTTTCTTGAAGAGGTGGGTTTTTAGGTTCCGTTTGAAGGATCCAAATGTGGTGGATATGTAAGGAGAAGACCCGGACCAGGCCTTCCGTGACGGATCCGGAACTGTCGGGGCTGTCACCCAGTTTTCATGGGGGAAAGCTTAA
This sequence comes from Ranitomeya imitator, assembly GCF_032444005.1. NCBI lineage: Eukaryota > Metazoa > Chordata > Amphibia > Anura > Dendrobatidae > Ranitomeya > Ranitomeya imitator. The sequence goes on from NC_091285.1 coordinate 519,941,812, forward strand.
AACCCCGGACTGACCTCTGCACCTAGGAGTAGGGGGCGTGGCTAAAATAAAAGGGCCACGTATGCTTCCTGGGCTCTCAAGTAACCAAGATGCCAGAGAAGTATTTCAGAAACCATTGCCCTGAAGCGATGAGGCCTGAGTGGGGACAAATGATAAAGTTGACGGCAGCCAATCAGCTCCCCATCCTTGTCGCAGGGTGTTGTGAATTCTGTGGCTGAATTCACTCCTGTGGTCACAAGTGGTACTGCAGCTTCTGAGCTTCCTCCCTCAGGTGTTCTGGTGAGCTCGTTAACTGCTTCATTACTTAACTCCGCCTGATGCTGCTATCCTTGCTCCTTGTCAATGTTTCAGTGTTGGATCTGAGCTTCTCCTGATTGTTCCTGTGACCTGCTGCTCTGTATAGCTAAGTGCTTTTTGCTTTTTTGTTGCTTTTTTTCTGTCCAGCTTGTCTTTTGTTTTGCTGGAAGCTCTGAGACGCAAAGGGTGTACCGCCGTGCCGTTAGTTCGGCACGGTGGGTTTTTTTGCCCCCTTTGCGTGGTTTTGCTTTAGGGTTTTTTGTAGACTGCAAAGTTCGCTTTACTGTCCTCGCTCTGTCCTAGAATATCGGGCCCCACTTTGCTGAATCTATTTCATCCCTACGTTTTTTCTTTTCATCTTACTCACAGTCATTATATGTGGGGGGCTGCCTTTTCCTTTGGGGAATTTCTCTGGGGCAAGTCAGGCCTATTTTTCTATCTTCAGGCTAGCTAGTTTCTTAGGCTGTGCCGAGTTGCCTAGGTAGTTGTTAGGCGCAATCCACAGCCGCTTTTAGTTGTGTTTAGGATAGGATCAGGTGTGCAGTCTACAGAGATTCCACGTCTCAGAGCTCGTTCTTGTATTTTTGGGTATTTGTCAGATCACTGTGTGCGCTCTGATCGCTAAGCATACTGTGTTTCTGGATTGCCTTCATAACACCTGTCATTAGCAAACATAACAGCAGGGGTGACATGGATGCAAATTAGAGTCTGTGGCAAAGACTTGGGCTACCGAGGTGTGGTACTGACTTCGGGTGACATTGAACGTGGATATACTGTTACCCTGGGGATGAATGTCCTTAAGGAGTTTGGAAGTTTGCTTATCAACGAGTCCCCAGACCTGTTTCTGAGACAATGGAGCCCCCAAACACCTCAAAGGAAAATATTTCAACAGTTGATTCGGATGGCTCGTGCGCAAGAAGTCTCTTGCGATGGAAATGTGCTGGGCGGAGTGGTCATTCCGGCTGCAAACAGTCTTGAAATACCTCAAGGGCAGACCGTGTTCTCTGTCCCTGTCTAGGCCTGCACCTCTCTGGAAGGAGTGGAAGTACAATTAGAACCAGCTGCTATAGAGAATCTACCACCCGGACTCCTAATTGCCCGAACATTGGCTACCGTACGAGATGGGAAAGTGCACGTGAGATGTGTAAATTTGAGAGAGGACACACTGACACCTTTCCCCAGGCGTGAAATAGCACAAATAGTCAGCATGCCGGAGGAGTTGATCCCATCACAATCCGTACAGTTGACGGCAAAAAAGGGAGACCCTTGGACTGTAACAGTAGAAACTCATTCAATGTCGGAACCCCCACAGCAAAGAAAAGGGCAAAGAATCTTAGAACAAATGCGGGCTGAACTAACAGAGCTTACACCGCAGCAGATACAGTAGGTGGAAGATGTACTCGGGCACTATCAAGAAGACGTAATTGCTCGTCATGAGGATGATTTTGGCTGTACCACTGCAATCGCTCATGAGATCCCAACAGGTAATGCTGCACCCATAAGATAATGCTACTCTGTACCAGGAGGTGAAAGGAATGCTCTCACAGATGTTACAGAACGGTGTCATCTGGGAAAGTCAAAGCCCATAGGCTGCTCCTATAGTCCTAGTACGAAAAAAAGATGGCACTCTGAGATTTTGTGTAGACTATCGCAAGTTAAATGCCTGCATTGTGCGGGATTGTACCCGCTACCACAGATTAAGGAGTCCTTATCTGCCCTGGGACAAACAAGATACTTATCTACCCTAGATCTGGCCAGTGGTAATTGGCAAGTGCCGATGTCCAAACACGAAAGAGCGAAAACGGCCTTCATACTACCTATGGGCCTGTTTGAGTTTAATAGAATGCCGTTTGAGCTGACCCACGCTCCTGGAACTTTTCAGCTACTGATGGAGAGGTGCTTGGGTGACCTGAATTTCGAAGCCACTTTGATCTGTCTAGATGATATAATTGTGTATGCCACCACGTTCGAAGAACTCCTGCAGCGTTTGGAGCAAGTACTGAGCCGGCTCCAGAGACATGGACTGAAGATAAAACCATCCAAGTGCCATTTGTTCTGCACCCAAATCGAATACCAAGGACATGTGGTCTTTGCGGAAGGAGTACGTCCGTCCCATGAAAAAATTGCAGCAGTGCAAGATTGGCCCACCCCGAAAACTGTCAAGGATGTCCGGGCTTTTCTGAGAATAATCGGGTACTATCGACGATTCGTGAAAGACTTCACTCGCATCGTGAATCCGTTATTGGAGCTGCTGAGAGGAGTTCCGTCTGCAACCAAAAAACGGGAGATCCAGTGGGGAGAACGGCAGGAGAAAGCATTTCAAGCCTTGAAAGTGGATTTAACAGAAGCACCCGTCCTGGCCTAATAATAAATAACAATAATTTTTATTTATATAGCGCCAACATATTCCGCAGCACTTTACAATTAAGAGGGGACATGTAAAGAAAATAAATTCAATACAAGTTAAGACAATTTAAACAGTGACATTAGGAGTGAGGTTCCTGCTCGCAAGCTTACAATCTACAAGGAAATGGGGGGGACAAAATAGGTGAAAAGTGCTTGTTATTTCAGGTCTGGCAATTATAATAAATAGGGATTTTCATATAAAGCTGCATGATCCGGTCATCAGCCTGCGTGTTTAAGTGTAATAGTCAAGTATCAAGTGCAGTTATCGTGTGCATGGAGGATGTGACGACAGATGAATAGTAGGGTGCAGATTCAGAATGATATTTGGAAGGAGGGAACAGGGCAAAGTTAGTTTCCTGAGTAGTTGATGTGATAGGCTTGTTTGAAGAGATGGGTTTTCAAAGCATGCTTGAATAGGTCGGGGCTAGGTATCAGTCTGATCGTCTGGGGAAGTGCATTCCAGAGAGCTGGCGCAGCACGAGACGAGTCTTGGAGACGGAGGTGCAAGGTTCAGATTACGGGGGGATGTTAGTCTTAGGTCATTTGTAGAAGGGAGGGCACGTGCAGGGTGATAGATGAGAGAATAGATATAAGGCGGTGCTGAACTGTGGAGAGTTCGTGGGTGAGAGAGATGAGTTTATACTGGACCCTGTGGCGAATGGGTAGCCAGTGTAATGAGTGGCACAAGATGGAGGCATCGATGAAGTGGCTGGACAGAAATATGACACTCGCTGCCGCATTCAAGATGGATTGGAGAGGAGAAAGTTTGGTAAGAGGGAAACCAATCAGGAGAGAGTTGCAGTAGTCCAGATGAGAATGAATAAGAGTGACAGTAAGAGCCTTAGCAGTTTCAAAGGTGAGAAAAGGTCAGATTCTGGAGATGTTTTTAAGATGCAGGTGACGCTGACTTCTCTCGGCCCTTCACTCTACATACCGATGGAAGCTTGCATGGACTAGGAGCTGTGTTGTCGCAGGTTCAAGATGGGAAGGAGTGAGTGATTGCTTACGCCAGTCGTCTTCATGAATCCGAACGGAATCCTGACAACTAGTTTGTTCAAGTTGGAGCTGCTGGCGTTAGTGTGGGCTATGATGCAGAAGTTCACGGAATACCTGTCAGGGTCTGAAGTTCTTGTGCACACCGACAAAAACCCACTGGCCCACCTGGAAAATGCCAAGTTAGGGGCCCTGGAACAACGGTGGGTGGCAAGAATGGCTAAATACCGGTATAAGATCGCCTACAGAAGGGGAGCTGAAAACACTCACGCGTTGCCAGAGTGACAAATGAGAAGCCTGGTCCTAGCCAAGACGAAGAACTTGAGGCTGGAGAGGTCCCTGGGTTCCGGAGTCCTGCCAGGACGTTGGCCGTCACGCAGGAACTGGTACAAGCGGAGCCCCAGGAAAATTTATTGGGACAGCCTCGTGATGAGTGGGTGGGGATTCAACAGGAAGATGGAGAGCTTGCACAAATCTGACAGTGGGTGACCCGCAAACATCTGCCTAGCAAGAATGAGAGGGAGGCCCTGTCTCCTGGGGCCCTACAAATTCTTCGACAATAGGAAAGATTACACCTAAAGAATGGACTGTTGTACAGGAAAATTCAACTGCAGCGAACCCTATCCATCACTTGGCAGGTGGTGGTTCCCGAGGCCCTGTTGCACAAAGTGGCCATGGAGGCACATGAAAAAGGAGCACATTTTGACCAAGATAATACTTATCAAAGGCTTCAGAAATTAGTTTATCATCCCTTACTGAGGGTCAAGGTAGAAGAAGTGTGTCAACATTGTAGAACCTGTGAATTATCCAAACCCCCGGAACAGAGGGCCCCCACGCAAACTATTGTGACCTTGGCCCGACTGGTGTCTTGATGATTGACTATGTGACAATTGGGCTGGCCCATCAAGGGTATGAACACTGCTTGGTAATGGTGGATCATTTCACCAAGTTTGCCGTTGTGACTCCTACCCGAGGCCAAACTGCGGAGTCCGTGGCCTATGCCATCTGTAAAAACTTTATCCAGGTGTACAGCTGTCCGAAGAGGATATCCTTGTACTAGGGGACCTGTTTTCTAGGATGATTGATGGAGGAACTTCATCGTATGTACCAAATTGGGAAGTCTCGAACTACACCCTATCATGCACAGGGTAATGGAGCATATGAACAATTCAACTGGACTCTCATTCAGATGTTGAGAATGCTGGAGGAAGATCGTAAGATGCGCTAGCCTGAATTCATAGCAGAACTGGTGTGGGTATACAACAACCACGTACATCGCACCACAGGGTACACCCCTTACACCCTCCTCTTCGGCAGACCAGTCAAAGAGATCACAGTGCTGGAGCTGAACCCAGACGAGGACTACCCACGGACAGGGGTGTCCACCTTGGTATGAGAACATCGCACCACAGGGTACACCCCTTACACCCTCCTCTTCGGCAGACCAGTCAAAGAGATCACAGTGCTGGAGCTGAACCCAAACGAGGACTACCCACGGACAGGGGTGTCCACCTTGGTATGAGAACATCGCCATCGGCTGCAAACACTACATCGCCTGTACAGATCCGGTTTCAGGAGTTGGAGCATTCTAAGAAAACTCCTCTCCGAGGGACAGCTCTACATGTCGGAGACCGGGTGTTGGTACAAGAAGCGCCGTCAAGATAAACTTGACTATCCATGGGAGAAAACACCATACCGGGTAAAGCGGCAAGTCAGTTCTGAAGGACCTGTCTACACAGTCCAGCCTGAGGGGGAAGAAGATGCCCCCACTCGCAGAGTACACCAAAGCATGCTTCGCCCTTGCATGTCCAGGGATCCTGTTTTAGAAGAAGAAAAAAAACAGTTTTGCCGAGAGCCCTCCCTTAGTTCATAGTGATTGTGAAGAAGAATATCCGAGGCTACCGAAAGTGAGACCGAAAGGAGAGCTAATATCCGAGACCCCGGGAACGTCTGAAATTTCTGAAATGGCTGCTTCACCAGAACTTGGCGCGTCCCCACACCTGTCAGTTCAACCTGATTCAACTACTCAAATGGATTTGCTTAACTGCTTTGATCAGGATCATTTTGTTTGGTGACAAATCGTTCAAGGAATGGGAGAATGTCAGCGCTTACTGCAGGAACTTTCGCCTGTGGAATGGTGAGCACAAAGAGTGGGGGAATGTAAGGAGAAGATTTGGACCAGGCCTACCTACTCCGTGACGGATCCGGAACTGTCGGGGCTGTTACCCAGGTTTCATGGGGGAACGCTTAAAGACCCAGACTGACCTCTGCACCTAGGAGTAGGGGGCATGGCTAAGATAAAAGGGCCACAGCACGGCAATTCAGTTAGTTGCCATGGGAACGTGCATCGCACAGGAGGGCAGTGTCAGGGCTTCTGCGGGGGGGGGGGCAACTGCCAGAGTGGGCAAAAACCAGCAGAGGCTAAAAGTTGTTAACAGAGACTGCCGACAACGACGTACCTGGCTCCCACTGACATAGCTGACCGGGGAAAGACTGTGCTCTGTCCGACTCATCGCTTCCTGACACACCTATCACTGACCTGACCATGATCAATCACCGCCGCCTCCAGGATCCAGGACACCATCTTTTCCAGGACCATACTGGACCCCTTATGCACCACTGCTTTGGCACCAACATTTAAATCCGCATTCTGAAGTCGTCAGACTGATAAGTTTGCTATCTTGAACTTCCTACCCTATACTTCACACCCGCTTCCCCTGAGTTATGTCCCCTGTGTTCCTTGATATTGTCTCATCTGTTTTCTCCCTGCGAGGAGTATACCTGTTAAATTAAACCCCGTGTTAACACTTACTCTGCCTCCGACCCATTACTGCATTTTCCTACCTGCTCACACATAACCGGACGGTTACACCACCTATTAGTTGTCCATAAGTTGTGCCAGTAAGCAAATTGTCTCTTGAGAGAAGATGAGGACTAGAACTATATTACCACCTATTGGAAGCAGCGATTCAAAAAGCCAATATCGATCCTTTAATGATTCTTGCAATATGACTTTGGATAAAAGCCGAACCAGAATCCCAATTTGCAGATATGTGTTTTGGGGTATTGCCCCTCCTCAGTGCAAAGCATGAAATCTGATTTGGCTGTAAGAGAGGCCTCTGACTGGGTTCTAACAGGGAACGTCTCTCCTTGTGGAGAGTGACATGTCTGACATGGCAGGCTAAGGAGGCTTATGTCAGGCATGTCACAGAAACGTTACCCATGTGCCAATAATTTACAGCACTTTTTGGCTGACTGTGTTGAAATTTATACCGGGCCTCTTTCACAGCAAGTCACACTCCTTCATCACTAGGACATGCCCCCTTGTCGAGCATACTTGAGAGCATACTGGTCTAAAACAAATCATTCATCCGATGCAAAGCATGTAAATAAGATTTGTTGGCACAAATTAAGTCTGGCACATTTACCTTAGTGAATCTCCCTCATAATCTGAAAGATGTCGTCCCATCTGAAAAACATCTTTACATAATCCCTATTCTGGCATATAGATGTTATTCATTATCTCAATGGACACAATGCAATAAATAATACATGGATAGTACTGTAATACTGCATAAATAATACATAGATAAGAAGATACAAGGAATTAGCACACAGCTGAACTCCAGAGGTTTGATAAACTGGACAATGGATTACTCAGTTGATTAACAAGATAAATCCATTAAATAGGCATAAATGTATGTTTCTTTTTTTGTTAGGAAAAATTAAATAAAATCCATAAATTATTCCCACCCATTACCCCACTGGCTCGAGAGCACCAATACCCCGAGGGGTTCCATTGTCCACTTAAACTCTGGGGATCCGACAAACCCTTGCCGAAGATCCCCCCAAAATAACCAGACCAAACCATAATACAGTAGGGAAAAAAGTAAATTGTGCAAGTTCTCCCTCTTTAAAAGATGAGAGAGGCCTGTAATTGACATCATAGGTAGACCACAACTATGAGAGTCAAAATGAGAAAACAAATCCAGAAAATCATCTTGTATGATTTTGAAAGATTTATTTTGCAAAATATGGTGCAAAATAAGTATTTGGTCACCTAAACACAGGCAAGATTTCTGGCTCTCACAGACCTGTAATCTCTTCTTTAAGAGGCTCCTCTGCCCTCCACTCATTAACTGTAGTAATGGCACCTGTTTGAACTTGTTATCAGTATAGACACCTGTCCACAACCTCAAACAGTCACATTCCAAACTCCACTATGATGAAGACCAAAGAGCTGTCGAAGTACACCAAAAAAGTTGTAGCCGTGCACCAGGCTGGGAAGACTGAATCTGTAATAGGCAAGCAGCTTGGTGTGATGAAATCAATTGTGGAAGCAATAATAAGAAAATGGAAGACATACAAGACTACTGATAATCTCCCTCAATCTGACCTGCATAGAGATGGGACCACCATTACAAAGGCTACCATCAGTAGCACACTACACCGCCTGGGACTCAGATCCTGCAGTACCAGACGTGTACCCCTGCTTAAGCCAGTACATGTCTGGGCCTGTCTGAAGTTTGCTAGAGAGCATTTGGGTTATTCAGAAGAGTATTGGGAGATTGTCATATGGTCTGATGAAACTAAAGTAGAACTGTAGAAACAAAACTCATCATGTTTGGAGGAGACAGAATGCTGAGTTGCATCCAAAAAACACTATACCTACTGTGAAGCATGGGGTGGTAACATCATGCTTTGGGGCTGTTTCTCTGCAAAGGTACCAGGATGACTGATCCGTGTACATGAAAGAATGAATGGGGCCATGTATCGTGAGATTTTGAGTGCAAACCTCCTTCCATCAGCAAGGGCATTGAAGATGAAACGTGGATGGGTCTTTCAGCATGGTAATGATCCCAAGCACACCTCCATGGCAACAAAAGAGTGGCTTCGTAAGAAGCATATGAAGGTCCAGAAAGGCCGTACTGGCCCCCGGGCCATCAAGGGAGGCTACCATGACGGGGTCACATGCAAAAATCCGGGCCACAGGGGGTTAATGGGCATTGTGGCGTTAAGTGGGCTGCGGGGAGTTTTTTGAATTGGTGAGGGGGAGGGACCCAAAAGGGTGGAGTGAAGGAGCTTTGGGCTGAGAGAATGAAGGGCGGTTATTGGAAAACCGCCAAAGGACATGTCAGCATTCGGCTGGAGCATTCAATTACCTGCGGTCTGCCAGCAAGCGAAGCTCCCACCCACCCTCCCTTATTTTCCAAAATCTGTCATAGCAGTAAGGCGGGGGAGGGAGGTCCTCGAATTTGGTGGAAAGGGCGATGGCGGATTGCAGGGGGGGGATCTCTATTGGTCCTGGACTCCCCGGAGTAGTTTACGAGGAGATGTGGTCGATCAGTTGGTGGAATGGATAATTATGGGAATTGGTATTCTTTGGTTTTGGCCGGGCTGGTCATTAGCTGCCTCCAAGCTGGTGCTTTGCGGCTGGGGGTAAGACTAAGCCTGGAGGCCAAAAGGAATATATATATATAATAGGAACATGGAAAATCCTTAATTTATGGCTTCGAGGACCACCCCTTCCTAGTTTGGGTTTTTTATTTAATTTTGTAATTGTATGTTAATAAATGGCTGCTGTGGCCATTTAATCCAAAACAGGTGTAATGCCATTTTTGGGTGTTACAACTGATGTTATTATAGGGTGGGGTGGTATGGATAAGAGTTTAGTTTGGGAATAAGGGGATAGTATCAGAGGCGCTGGTGAGTCAAGTGTACACCACACGTCATGGAGTGGCCTAGCCAGTCTCCAGATCTCAACTCCATAGAAAACCTTTGGAAGGAGTTGAAAGTCCGTGTTGCCCATTAACAGGCCCAAAACATCACTGCTCTAGAGGAGATCTGCATGGAGGAATGGGGCAACATACCAACAGCAGTGTGTGCCAACCTTGTGAAGACTTACAGAAAACGTTTGACCACTGTCATTGCCAACAAAGGATATATAACAAAATATTGAGATTAACTTTTGTTGATGACCAAATACTTATTTTCCACCATATTTTGCCAAACAAATTTAGCAAAATCAGACAAGGTGATTTTCTGGATTTGTTTTTTGACTCTCATAGTTGTGTTCTATCTATGATGTCGATTACAGGCATCTCTCATCTTTTCAAGTGGTCGCTAACTAAATACTTTTTTCCGCACACTATGTAACCAATTGGGGAATCCATATACCCATGAACCCTCCAGACCAATTTAGCACCAACTTCAAGGACACCCCGAACCGCACAAGGACACAATGACCCGATAATGACAATTACCAAACCCTACAGGAACAAATATAAAAAATAGAGCGGTCGAGACTGCTGTTCACCTTTCAGGAGCGGGAAACTGAGGTACCCCACCCCTAACCGACCCTATAAAAACCCCTCTTTGCATATCCCCATGCCATTAACCCTGTCCCACCCCCTCCAACCCATTGTCATGTCAGCCTCTGCCAACGCTGCGGGGGGGCGGTTGCTCCAGCCTTTACTGTAATGTAATAGAGCATGAACAATACAAAAATGAGAACATGCATGGAAATACCCCCACTTCAAGGGTTAGGGAAGCTGGTCATCAGAACCAAGCAGTAGTAAACCCTCAGGTTTTGGATCCACAACTCATCCCAGCATAGACGCTAGTTATTGAATGGGTTAATATATAATAATGGCTATTCATCAATTTTTTTCTGGCATGTCTCTTACATTGGAAGGTATCTTATAAATAGATACTAGGAAAAGCAGAAACTGTTGAATCATAGGGACAGCAATGGGTTAATTTAGAGTAACATGGCTTCTGAAGTACAGCAGCCACTGGAATTGTACAATAACATCTGCATTTTTATCCTTTTTCTGACATAATATAATGTAGATAATGAGATATTCCCGGATGAAGGAGAAATTCACAAACTTGTAATAATCTCAACAATTTTCTCTGCAAAGCAAACGATACCGACCCTGTTAAAAGCCGAGTTCTAAACTGTGTTCATCTATCATAGACTGTCATATGGCCGAAGTGATCACGGTCTCATGATTAACAAAGAAAGCCCTTTGTATAAGGGGGTAGGCATTCTAAATATGAGCTGCGGAGACCACAGACTGGAGGACGCTGAATGTTGCCTCCTGTTCGCTAAGCTGCAGTGGGCAGGGGAGTTCAGACATACTGTTCTCATAACATTTTCTTTCATAACTTGTTTATCGAATATGAATCTACAATGGTTGTATACAGACATGGGCTAATGAGCATGAAAGAACAGAGGACACATTCCAGATTGCAGAAGTTAATAGTTATTACTGTTTTACCCCATTCATGCAGTTTCCATGTCATGTATGACACCTACGTACATTGCAGTTCAAATATGTGATGATTATGCCAAGTGTGGGTAATGAGTGCATAGACCTATCCTGAAGCTCTGGGGCCTAGATGTAAGACCAGCACTGCCTCACTGCCTTGTACCATTCATGGTACTGCTGTGGTGCTGTAGTCCTAGCTCCCCAGACCCCAGGGTCTAGATGCGATGGCAACCACTCCACCTATTATTGGAATGCCTACTGCTTGATTCAATCTTGGGAATGTATTATTTGTTTTAATTGGAAAGAGCCAGTATAGATGATGTAGTAGATGCCACACGCAGTCCTATGTAACACCACATAACACAGTGATAGCTCAGTACAGATAATGTAGTAGATGCCACATGCAGTCCTATGTAACATCACATAACACAGTGATAGCTCAGTACAGATGATGTAGTAGATGCCACATGCAGTCCTATGTAACACCACATAACACAGTGATAGCTCAGTACAGATAATGTAGTAGATGCCACATGCAGTCCTATGTAACATCACATAACACAGTGATAGCTCAGTACAGATGATGTAGTAGATGCCACATGCAGTCCTATGTAACACCACATAACACAGTGATAGCTCAGTACAGATAATGTAGTAGATGCCACATGCAGTCCTATGTAACACAACATAACACAGTGATAGCTCAGTACAGGTAATGTAGTAGATGCCACATGCAGTCCTATGTAACACCACATAACACAGTGATAGCTCAGTACAGGTAATGTAGTAGATGCCACATGCAGTCCTATGTAACACCACATAACACAGTGATAGCTCAGTACAGGTAATGTAGTAGATGCCACATGCAGTCCTATGTAACACCACATAACACAGTGATAACTCAGTACAGATAATGTAGTAGATGTCACATGCAGTCCTATGTAACATCACAGATAACACATTGGTTATACGTGGAAACACAACCAAACTAAAGTGCAAAGATGCATGCAACATGCTGTAATAAAATGTGTTGCTTGGAAACTACTGCTGACACAATTGTACATCATGTTGGCAAAAACTGTGAATGTAATACTGTAGATGTAATAACATAGACAACTTTCTTATCAGCATTCTGAAATTATTAGGCTATGTTTACATGTAGCCTTTTTTTTCCAACAGCCAAAACCTGCTCTCTTGGCAGGAAAAACATTGCATACAAAACACTGCTTTTTCAGCCTTTGAAGTGTTTTTGCTGTTTTTTGTGTGCATGAAATGTCTAAAATTTCATAACTTTTGCTGGTACTGTAAAAAGCGGCTTTAGATTTGCATAAAAAAACACTGCAAAAAAAAAAAAAAAACGCAGCAAAAAGCAATGTGTGAACACATCTGTATGTACACACTTAGTGTTTTTGCTGCATTGTTTTCTGCAGCCAAAATTTGCTCTCTTGACAGTTAACCCCCATTTGTCGTTCTTTACCTGTGTTTTTGACATGTATTCTTTTACAGAGTTTTTTGGGTGCAGAAGATATGCGTACTTTGTCTACAATACATGTTTATTAAAATCAGTTTTATTCACCAAAGGCCCAGCAAAACCATTTTATGCGTTGTTTGTAGAATATTTTCATTTTCTCAATGCCTTCTAACGATATGCAATGAATTTTTAACATAATCTTTTACATGTTGTAATTCTCTATGTAGTTTAAAGCTAGTTTTCAAACTTTTGAAGCAATCTTATATACAGCTATAGATAGATCCTCCAGTACCTTTAATGTGGCATTGAAGGGTGTTTAGCCATATGAAATCTATTAAATAAATCAATTAAAAAAATGACATGGGGGTCTCCCCTATTTTCATAACCAGCCAAGGTAAAGCAGATAGCTGCGGCTTTTTCTTTTCAAGCTGGAAATGTCATTGCTTATTGGGCCCTTACCAGCTTAAAAATACCAGCCCCCAGCTGCCTCAGAATTGGCGAATCATGATATGCGTCAATTCTGGGGTGGTTGCGGGCTGGTGTTTTTAGGCTCGGAGGGCCCAGATAACCTTGGAAGATACCTGCCTATTAATATCATCTCATAGCTGTCTGCTTTGCCATTTCTACTATCAAAAATGGGTAGGCCCCAATGTCATTTTTTTAGGCCCCCTTCTTTTTTTTATAACCAAAAAAGGCAAAGCAGAGGAAGCTGAACTGATATTAAAAAGCTCCATGGTCCATGGTTATTTGGCAATTCCCAACCTGATAATATAAGCCTGCAGCTGTCTGCTTTCCCTTAGCTGGTTATTAAAAATAAGGGGGACCCAAGTCATTTTTGTTATTACTTATTTATGTATTTAATTCAGTAGGTTTAAAAGGGTAAGCATACTTTAGTGCCACAAGAAAACCACTAACATTTGCTAATTTATTATATGTACGGGGTTTGTGACATTACATTTATACATGACATCCATCTATATATCTATCCCAGTGGTCCTCAACCTTTCTGATCTTGAGAGCCACATTCAGTTCAGTGAGAATGTCACGAGCCGCATACAGCTCCAAGAGTTGCTTGTGATCCACATACAGCTCCTGTTCTCCTCACAAAGATGCAACCAAAGCCCTCATTATGGGAGTAATAAATGTAACCAGGGCTGCCATCAGGACATTACTGCCCTGATTGGCGTATGGGGCCCGGTGGGCAGAGGGGGCAGAATGATGGACATGGGGGCAGACTGTGAGACACGGGGGCAGAATGCTGGACATGGGGGAAGACTGTGAGACATGGGGACAGAATGCTGGACATGGGGACAGAATGCTGGACACAGGGGTAGACTGTGAGACATGGGGGCAGAATGCTGGACATGGGGACAGAATGCTGGACATGGGGGCAGACTGTGAGACACGGGGCAGAATGCTGGACATGGGGACAGAATGCTGGACATGGGGACAGAATTCTGGACATGGGGACAGAATGTTGGACATAGGGGTAGACTGTGAGACACGGGGCAGAATGCTGGACTTGGGAGAAGACTGTGAGACACGGGGTCAGAATGCTGGACATGGGGGAAGACTGTGAGACACGGGGTCGGAATGCTGGACATGGGGGAAGACTGTGAGACATGGGGCAGAATGCTGGACATGGGGGAAGACTGTGAGACATGGGGACAGAACGCTGGACATAGGGACAGAATGCTGGACACAGTGGTAGACTGTGAGACACGGGGCAGAATGCTGGACATGGGGACAGAATGCTGGACATGGGGGCGGACTGTGAGACACGGGGCAGAATGCTGGACATGGGGACAGAATACTGGACATGGGGACAGAATGCTGGACACAGGGGTAGACTGTGAGACACGAGGGCAAAATGCTGGACATGGGGACAGAATGCTGGACATGGGGGCGGACTGTGAGACACGGGGCAGAATGCTGGACATGGGGACAGAATGCAGGACATGGGGACAGAATGCTGGACATGGGAACAGAATGCTGGACATGGGGGCGGACTGTGAGACACGGGGCAGAATGCTGGACATGGGGACAGAATGCTGGACATGGGGGAAGACTGTGAGACATGGGGACAGAATGCTGGACATGGGGACAAAATGCTGGACATGGGGGCGGACTGTGAGACACGGGGCAGAATGCTGGAAATGGGGACAGAATGCTGGACACAGGGGTAGACTGTGAGACACGGGGGCAGAATGCTGGACATGGGGACAGAATGCTGGACATGGGGGCGGACTGTGAGACACGGGGCAGAATGCTGGACATGGGGACAGAATGCTGGACACAGGGGTAGACTGTGAGACACGGGGGCAGAATGCTGGACATGGGGACAGAATGCTGGACATGGGGGCGGACTGTGAGACACGGGGCAGAATGCTGGACATGGGGACAGAATGCTGGACACAGGGGTAGACTGTGAGACACGGGGCAGAATGCTGGACATGGGGACAGAATGCTGGACATGGGGACAGAATGCTGGACATGGGGACAGAATGCTGGACATGGGGGAAGACTGTGAGACACGGGGCAGAATGCTGGACATGGGGGAAGACTGTGAAACATGGGGACAGAACGCTGGACATAGGGACAGAATGCTGGACACAGTGGTAGACTGTGAGACACGGGGCAGAATGCTGGACATGGGGACAGAATGCTGGACATGGGGGCGGACTGTGAGACACGGGGCAGAATGCTGGACATGGAGACAGAATACTAGACATGGGGACAGAATGCTGGACACAGGGGTAGACTGTGAGACACGGGGGCAAAATGCTGGACATGGGGACAGAATGCTGGACATGGGGGCGGACTGTGAGACACGGGGCAGAATGCTGGACATGGGGACAGAATGCAGGACATGGGGACAGAATGCTGGACATGGGAACAGAATGCTGGACATGGGGGCGGACTGTGAAACACGGGGCAGAATGCTGGACATGGGGACAGAATGCTGGACATGGGGACAGAATGCTGGACATGGGGGCAAACTGTGAGACACGGGGCAGAATGCTGGACATGGGGACAGAATGCTGGACACAGGGGTAGACTGTGAGACACGGGGGCAGAATGCTGGACATGGGGACAGAATGCTGGACATGGGGGAAGACTGTGAGACATGGGGACAGAATGCTGGACATGGGGACAGAATGCTGGACATGGGGGCAAACTGTGAGACACGGGGCAGAATGCTGGACATGGGGACAGAATGCTGGACACAGGGGTAGACTGTGAGACACGGGGGCAGAATGCTGGACATGGGGACAGAATGCTGGACATGGGGGCGGACTGTGAGACACGGGGCAGAATGCTGGACATGGGGACAGAATGCTGGACACAGGGGTAGACTATGAGACACGGGGCAGAATGCTGGACACGGGGCAGAATGCTGGACATGGGGACAGAATGCTGGACATGGGGACAGAATGCTGGACATGGGGACAGAATGCTGGACAGGGGGGAAGACTGTGAGAGATGGGGACAGAATGCTGAACATGAGGGAAGACTGTGAGACATGGGGGCAGAATGCTGGACATGAGGGAAGACTATGAGACACGAGGACAGAACGCTGGACATGGGGACAGAATGCTGGACACAGGGGTAGACTGTGAGACACGGGGGCAGAATGCTGGACATGGGGACAGAATGCTGGACATGGGGACAGAATGCTGGACATGGGGACAGAATGCTGGACATGGGGGTGGACTGTGAGACATGAGGCAGAAAACAGGACATGGGGTCAGATCACTGGATATTGGGGCGGACTGTGAGACACGGGGCAGAAAGTTAGACATGGGGGCAGAATGCTGGACACGGGGCAGAATGGAGACACGGGGCATGATTGGAGACACGGGGCAGGATGAAAGACATGGGGGCATAATTGGAGACAGATGGGGCAGGGTTGGAGATAGATCGTGCAGGATTATGGGGCAGGATGGATACGATGGAGACAGATGGGGCAGGATAGGGAGATCATATGGGGAAGAATGGATACCCATGAGGGTAGGATGGGAGAACATATGGCTGGAGCCAGGAATGAGACATATCTTCCCTGCAGCAGCGTTTGCTGCAGAGAAGATATGAATAATAGTGTTTAAAATAAAGATCTATGTACATACACACTACTAATATTAGTAGTGTGGAATATGCCAAAACAAGGGGGATATGACATGGTTTACTGTATGTAAACCATGTCTCATATCATGTCGGGTTTGTGAAGGAGATAGCAAAAGCCGGCAATTGAATTACCGGCTTTTAAGCTATCTAGCGCTGTATGATATATTAATATATATATATATATATATATATATGTGTGTCTCACTGACATATATATATATATATATATACATAGACAGTATATATGTTTTTACGATTATTTTTGCCCATGGATCCATTGCATGTCCGTATGTCAGTTTTGCAAGCCTGCGAGAAAATTTCGCAGTACGGATGCCATACGGATTACATACGGAGGATGCCATGCGCAAAATACGCTGACACACCCTGCCTACGGATGACATACGGACCACTATTTTGGGGACTTTTCTGCGTATTACGGCCGTAAATAACTGACCGTATTTTTAGACGCTGAGTGTGAGGCCGGCCTTAATCTGAACTAAGCCTCATAAAGCTTATGACATAAGCATGCAGTATATGAGACTGCCGAGTCAAGACCAGGAGATCTGTGGATGGTTCAGGAATTGTCCACTATACATTGACCATGAAATCCAGCGGTCTACACCTGGCCTAAGGCACACCACCTTTTTTAACCTTTTAATTACATTTTTGTGCTTTTTGATTCCTCCATCTGCTAAAAACGATTACTTTTTATTTTTAGCCATATGAGGGATTATTTTTGCAGGACAAGATGTAGTTTTGAATGACATTACATATTTTATCATAAAACGTTTTTGAAATTGGGGGGATGTGAGATGAAATTGTGAAAAACAAAATGGAACTCCACCATTGCTTTTTGAGCTTTGTTTTCAGTGTTCATTCTGGAGTAAAAAAGGCCTGGGAAAAGAATTCTTCAGGTCAGACCAATTACTCACATACCAAACTCAGTGTATGTGCACACATTGCGTTTTTGCAGCTTTTTTTCCTGTACATTTTTTGTCGTGGACAAAATGCAGTGTTTTACAGTACAAGCAAAGCGAATATTTCTGAAATCTCAAGCACACGCTGAATTTTTTTCCTTGCAGATTTGAAGCAGTTTCATATCCGCAGCATAACAATTCATTCAGTTTTTTATCTGTTCAACTGAATGGGGAAAAAAACTTTAAAAAGTGGCAAAACACAAGAATATTTTCAGCAATGTTTTTTCTACCAACACTCCAAGATTTGCTGATTTTTCTCCTGCAATACTGAACATGTGCACATACCCTTATGAGGCTTCTTTATATTTTAGCAGCTAAAAAGAAATAAGAACCTTGAAAAAAAATTAATAATTTGGTTTGTGTCGCAATACCATGAGACCTGCCACTTATCATCCATGAAGCGGAGTAGCGTCTTGTTTAGTTTTTGCTGCGAGCTGATGCTTTTAACTATACCATTTTGGGACACATAAAACATTTCCCTTTTTCCTGTATTTTTTTTTTTTGGGGGGGGGGGGTGGAGGGCTAGTGTGGTGACAAAAGATTGGCACATTCTAGCATTTCAATTTTTTTTTGCTTTTTCGCATTTAGAATATGGTCTTAATAAATTGATAGTTTAAAGGGAACCTGTCACCCCTCTCAGGCGTTTGTAGCTAAAAGAACCACCTTGTGCAGCACAAATGCTGCATTCTGACATGGTGGCTCTTTTAGTTATGATGCCTGCACACGCTGAAATAATCACTTATAAAATGTGCCCCCTGAAACCATCCCGGGGCAGGTCTTTCCTTCCTAATTAGATGCAGCACAGCCCGGGCGCTGCCTCCTCTTTCTGCATTATCATCCCCGACACCTGCGCTGTAAGTACGAAGAGCAGCACAACTGCGCATGCCCGAAAAAAAACTTAATGCGCCGGTGCCGGGGACGATAATTCAGCAAGAGGAGGCAGCGCCCGGTGCTGTGCTGCGTCTAATTAGGAAGGAAAGACCCGCCCCGGGATGGTTTCAGGGAATGAGGGGGCACATTTTATAAACGTTTATTTCAGCGTGTGCAGGGAGCATAACTAAAAGAGCCACCTTGTCAGAATGCAGCATTTGTGCTGCACAAGGTGGCTCTGTTAGTTACAAACGCCTGAGGGGGATGACAGGTTCCCTGTGATCGGCTTATTTAAAAAAAAAAATCATTTTAGTCTGAAATGTACCAAGTAAAGACAACGCGTTTCGCCTTAAAAGAAGCTTAGTTTACTTATTTTACATGATGAAGGCTTTTTTTTAAGCCGAAACGCATTTTTTTTACTTGGTACATTTCAGAATATTTTTTTTCTAAATAAGCCGATCCATCACATATTTTTGGTAGTGCCAGCACCAGACTGGATTTCTGTTTCTTAACTTTTCACCTGCAGACGAATCAGGATCACCCCATTGACCAGGAGCTGTGCAGCAGACCAAGTAACTAGGACCTTGGTTTGGGACACTCCCCCAGGGCCAATACAATGTCCCTTCAACCTCAGTTTGGTGAGTGCATCAGCTTTGCACTTTTATTTGTGATATTTTTTAAATTGAGCTTAGATCCTGTGCGGTGCTGTCCCTTTTATATTCCCTATCCTCAGGGGGCTATATAAAAAATGTTTTAACTCAGGAAGAGTTCAGAAATAATATTGAAATTAATATTGGGTGGAATAACCATGATTTTTAATCACAGCTTTCATGCGTCTTGGCATGCTTTCCACCAGTCTATCACACTGCTTTTGGGTGACCTTATGCCACTCCTGGTACAAAAATTTAAGCAGTTCTTCTTTGTTTGATGGCTTGTGACTATCCATCTTCCTCTTGATTACAGGTTTTCAATGGGGTTCAGTTCTGGAGATTGGACTGCCCATGACAGGGATTTGATGTGGTGGTCCTTCATCCACACCTTGATTGACCTAGCTGTGTAGCATGGTGCCTTATCCTGCTGGAAAAACCAGTCATCAGAGGTGGGAAACATTGCCTGAGCAGAAGAAATCAACTGTTTTTCCAGGATAACCTTGTATGCGGCTTGATTCATATGACCTTCGCAAAGATTAACCTGCGGTTGCTGAGTGACATTCGAATAAGATGACGGTGATCCCGGTCTGTGGAGAGTTGTTTTTGTACTCTGCCGGTCTGTAGCTTTGTTGTCCGCAATGTCTGCTGCTTGACCTTGTTGTAATGGACTGCTGTCTTAGAAATTTTAAGGATGGAGGAAACATGATGCTCAATATGTCCCTCTGCTAGTAAAGTCAGAATTGTGCCCTTCTTTTCCTCACTCAAGACTTTTCTTTTCAACTCCTTTGGCATGGTTAAAAGATATTTTTTCATTCCTATTACTTTTGGGATATTACTAGCACTTGTTTTGCCACCCAGTTTGTCTGATTTTTATAAAATTGTGCAGTGGTCTCTTAATTTTTGCCAGATCTGTATGTATATATATATTTATATATATATATATATATATATATATATATATATATACATGGTGCACCGTGCACCACCACATTATGGGTGTCAGGTCCGAGCATTCCTACATGAACAGTTTCCTGGAAAATGGATTGGTCGTCGTGGGCCAGTTGAATGGCCACCAAGGTCTCCCGATCTGACCCCCTTAGACTTTTATCTTTGGGGTCATCTGAAGGCAGTTGTCTATGCTGTGAAGATATGAGATGGGTACCATCTGAAACAATGGATACTGGAAGCCTGTGCTAGCATTTCTTCTGCAGTGTTGCTATCAGAGTGTCAAGAGTGGCAAAAGAGGGTTGCATTGACAATCCAAGTCAATGGGCAGCACTTTGAACATGTTTTATAAGTGGTCATAAACTTGTAAATAACTCATGAAAGAATAAAGTTACATTAAAACTAAGCACACCATTGCTTTTTTTTGTGAAATTCTCGATAAGTTTGATGTATCACATGACCACTCTTCCAATTGGAAAAAATAAAGTTGGATCCAAAATAGCTGACTTCAAGATGGCTGCCATGGTTACCACCCATCTTGAAGTTTTCTCCCTCCCATATACTAATGTGCCACAAACAGGAAGTTGATATCACCAACCATTCCCATTTTATTTAGTTGTATCCATATAAATGGCCCACCCTGTACTGTTTTTTTCTCTTTTTAAATCATAATGACAACCCAAAACATCCAAATGACCATGATCAAAAGTTCACATACCCTGGTGATTTTGGCCTGATAACATGCACAGAAGTTGACACAAAATGGGTTGGAATGTCTACTAAAGGTAACATCCTCACCTGCGACCTATTTGCTTGTAACCAGTGTGTGTGCATAAAAGCTGAGTGAGTTTCTGGGAACCAGACAGACCCATGCATCTTTCATCCAGTCACTCACATTTCTGGATTGTGAGTCATGGGGAAAACAAAAGAATTGTCAATGGATCTACGGGACAAGGTAGTTGAACTGTATAAAACAGGAAAGGGATACAAAAAGATATCCAAGGAATTGATTGCCAGCAAAGCTGTTTGGGATGCAAAGAAAAACTCACAAATAACATCAGCTGAAATACAGGACTCTCTGAAAACTAGCAGTGTTGCTGTTTCAAGATGCACAATAATGAGGCACTTGAAGAAAAATGGGCTGCATGGTGGAGTAGCCAGAAGAAAGCCATTACTGTGCAAATGCCACAGAGTATCTCACCTACAATACGCAAAACAGCACAGAGACAAGCCTCGAAACTTCTGGAACAAGGTAATTTGGAGTGATGAGACCAAAATTTAACTTTTTGGCCACAACCATACACATTACATTTGGAGAGAGGTCAACACCAAAGGAACACCATTCCTACTGTAAAGCACGGAGGTGGATCACTGATGTTTTTGAGGATATGTGAGCTACAAAGGTACAGGAAATTTGGTCAAAGTTGAAGGAAAGATAATAATAATAAATAATAATAATTTTATTTATATAGCGCCAACATATTCCGCAGCGCTTTACAAATTATAGAGGGGACTTGTACAGACAATAGACATTACAGCATAATAGAAATCACAGTTCAAAATAGATACCAAGAGGAATGAGGGCCCTGCTCGCAAGCTTACAAACTATGAGGAAAAGGGGAGACACGAGAGGTGGATGGTAACAATTGCTTTAGTTATGAATGCAACATGTTATCAGCAAATACTGAAGGCAAATTTGCACTCATCAGACCGGAAGCTGCACATGGCACATACTTGGACATTTCAACATGACAACGCCATGCCCCCATGTATCTCATTCCTGGTTCCAATGTGTCTCAGTCCTGGCCACCATGTGTCTCATTCCTGCCCCCATATGTTCTCTCATCCTGGCCCTATGTGTCTCCATCCTGGACCTATATATTCTCCCATCCTGCCCCCATATGTTCTCCCATCCTGGCACCATATGTCTCCATTCTGACCCAATATGTTTTTACATCCTGGCCCTATATGTTCTCCCATCCTTTCCCCCATATGTTCTCCCATCCTGCCCCCCATATGTTCTCCCATCCTGCCCCCATATGTTCTCCCATCCTGTTCTCATGTTCTCCCATATGCTCTCCCTTCCTGCCCCCATATTTTCTCCCATCCTGCCTCCATATGTTCTCCCATCCTGCCCCTATATGTCTCCATCTTGCCCCCATATGTTCTCCCATCCAGCCCCTATATGATCTCCCAACATGGCAACTATGTTATCCCATCCTGACCCCATATATTTTACCATCCTGCCCCTATTTGTCTCCAACCTGCCCCCATATGTTCTCCCATTCTGCCCCCATATGTTGTTCCATCCTGCCTCCATATGCTCTCCCATCCTGCGCCCATATGATCTCCCATCTTGGTCCATATGATCTCCCATCCTGACACCATTTGTCCTCCCATCCTGCCTCCCATCCTGACCCCATGTGTCTCCATCTTGAACTCATATGATCTCCCATCCTGGCCCCATATACATGTGCTTCTCACAAAATTAGAATATCATCAAAAAGTTTTCCCAACCTGCCTCCATATGTTCTTCTATCCTGCCCGTTTGTTCTTCCATCCTACCTCCATATGTTCTCCCATCCTGGTACCATATGATCTCCCATCCTGGCCCCATATGATCTACCATCCTGGCCCCATATGATCTCCCATCCCGACCCCATATGCCTCCCATCCTGACCCCATGTGTCTCCATCTTGAACCCATATGATCTCCCATCCTGACCCCATTCACAGGTGCTTCTCACAAAATTAGAATATCATCAAAAAGTTAATTTATTTTAGCTCTTCAATACAAAAACTGAAACTCATATATTATAAAGAGTCTTTTCAAACAGAGTGTTCTATTTCAAGTGTTTATTTCTGTTAATGTTCATGATTATGGCTTACAGCGAATGAAAACCCCAAAGTTATCAAATGTCATTATCTCAGTAAATTGAAAAGTTATATTAAAATCTGAAATGTTGGCCTACAGAAAAGTATGTTCACTAAATGCACTTAATACTTGGTCGAGGCTTCCTTTTGCATCAATTACTGCATCAATGCAGTGTGGCATGGAGGCGATCAGCCTGTGGCACTGCTGCGGTGGTATGGAAGCCCAGGTTGCACTGATGGCAGCCTTCAGCTCATCTGCATTGCTGGGTCTGGTGTCTCTCATCTTCCTCTTGACAATACCTCATAGATTCTCTATGAGGTTAAGGTCAGGCGAGTTTGCTGGCCAATCAAGCACAGTGATACTGTTGTTTTTAAACCAGGTATTAGTACTTTTGGCAGTGTGGACAGATGCCAAGTCTTGCTGGAGAATGACATTTCCATCTCCAAAAAGCTTGTCAGCAGAGGGAAACACGAAGTGCTCTAAAATTTCCTGGTAGACAGCTGAGCTGACTTTGGTCTTGATAAAACACAGTGGACCTACACCAGCAGATGACATGGCTCCCCAGACCATCACTGATTGTGGAAACCTCACACTAGACCTCAAGCAGCTTGGATTGTGGCCTCTCTACTCTTCCTCCAGACTCTGGGACCTTGATTTCCAAATGAAATGCAAAATTTACTTTCATCCGAAAACAACACCTTGGACCAGTGAGCAATAATCCAGTTATTTTTCTGCTTGGCCCAGGTAAGATGCTTCTGTCTTTGTAATTTGACATGAGTGGCTTGACACAAGGAATGTGACACTTGTAGCCCATATCCTGGATATGTCTGTGTGTGGTGGATCTTGAAGCAATGACCCCAACAGCAGTCCACTCCTTGTGAATCTCCTCCAAATTTTTGAATGGTCTTTTATTAACAATCCTATCCTTTCAACGCTTTAACTACATGTTTCCTGTAACTTAGACGACTTTAGAAACTGTATCCAGGCACAATTCAAGACAAACAATCTGAGTAAAAATTAATTTTACTTTTTGTAAACTTATAAAAGCACATGAAGTTCTTTTTAAAGTAATCACAAAGGATTTATCAACAACACAATTATGTAAAAAATACAGAACATGTTGTGCGTTTTGTCATATTAACATCTAAGAATAGCAGGATTTTGGCAACATGAGCTATTTTCCTGTCATCTCTCAAGATAAGATTTTACAGTAATGTAAGCTATCATCTCCACTATGTCAGTATATACAGCTTCTGAAGGTCTTCATCTTTCAATTCTGACTTGACATACAATGTAGGTCTAGATCAGGGGTGCACAACCTTTTCTAGTCCACGGGCCGTGTTATCATGATTTATTAAGGGCCACAATAAAATTTGTATGGGAATTACCATCTGAGACATTTCTAGCATATCAACATTATATGTCATAAACACCTGGTAGATTGTAGTACAGAAAGTTGTACCAGCGACTATGGGAAGAATAGGGATTCTCATTACCCCAAGTTAGTAATGGAGAGGAGAAAGCCATGCATTGTAAATCTAAATGCCATAGGCTACAAAGTAGAGAGCCACAAGCATTGACGGCCACCTCAAGAACTCTTACATCTTTTGGGAGAAACAAAGAGGGGTCAAGGGAACCCATTCTCCTAAAATGTATTGAGGACACAGACATTACTGTGTGCCATCCCTTTTGTCTTTGTTATGTAAACTATATGTAAGCACAGATAAGAATTTCTGTTACCAGATAGTTGTGGCTGCACAGTATATCTTAGATGGCCAAATGTGTCCTCCAGGCTGTAGCTTGTGCACCCCTCTAGATGCAAGAAACAAGGTTTATTTTTTTTGTTTTCTAGGCATAATGCAATGTAATTTTCTCCCTTTAGTATTTTTTCAAAGAATATAAATTGCACATGGAACAAGGATCCCCAATGTCTGATTGCCCACTTAATGCTTTAACCAATATTTCTCAGGGACTGATGTAAGAAAATGAAAAGGGTTGTCCTGTCCAAATCGATAGGTCTGCAGTTGCTCTGAGTGACTGCAGACTTATGAATCCCCTCCAGTGCACACACTAGACGGGGTGCGGCCTCACTCAGTACAAGTGTATGGATCAAGGCCATGCCCATTGGCCAGGAGTGTGCACAATTCATATATACCCCCCTGTCCCGGGTCTAAAACTGGTGAATCCCCGCCGTACAGAGTGCATGCGCTGTGGGGATCCATAAGTCTGCAGTCACACAGAGTGACTGCAGAGTTATCACTTTGGACCGGACAACCCCTTTAATCACCTGAGTGCTGCATAGGAGATTAAAAAAAATCAATACTCACCTCCCACTGTGACGCCCCAGGGTCCTAGTCATCACAGTGACATTGCTTTCCTCACGGGGAGAGTGATGTTACGCTTGGAAACAATGAAGGATATCTGTTTATCAGGTAATCACAATGCACACAACATGTTCACACTCCAGGCCACAAGGGGGAGCTTTTGATCCTATTCCTAGGTGACTCCCCTATATATGTATATATATTGTGGTTTTGAGGGAAAGTTAGCCAAATAGTGCCAGAGAGCAGACTGGAGCAGTCTGAGGCAGGAAGAAAGTATGAGGAGCCGTGCAGCCACGAGAAAGTGCTGCAGCTCCTGGACAGAGATAATACCGAAAGCAAAACATAATTCAGTGAGCGTGAAGGAGAGCAAAGCACAGGAGAGTGATATCAGGGGAGACCAGCTGCGAATGAGCTGCCTCCCTCTGAAGCGCAGATAGCCGGTAGCCGGAAAACCGAGGTTGTAAGGGACTCTACGACTTACAGCAGAGACCGGCAGGACCGCTGAACTGCAAGTTACCTGTCTGCCTCAATACCCAGGAGGCACAGTGATGCATAGAGCCTGGGGTATGATAGAGTCCCTGTTAAAAGGCTCGAGTCACATGCCATACGGGTTTGTGTCCTATCCTATACGGGGGACAGAGAAGAACAGTGAGGACCTTATCAGAAGCCATAGGCAGTAAGGGACTACAACACCACCGCGCTAGAGGAAGGCTTTTAACTCCACCTGGCAAAGGGGAACTCTGGATTTGCTTCCAAGTCGGCCGGGCTCGCCTGCCCTGTGATCTGGTACCCTGGATTGTGGCTGCCTGAAGTCTTCAGTAAACCAGGCAAAGAGACTGCAAACCTGTGTCCTCGTTCTTTACTGCACCATGCACCATCTTCCATCTACACACTGGGAGCCCTGGGGACATAGTTCACCTGTGGGAAGTTATACCATCTAGCTGCCATAACATCACCCCAGAGGACCCCTTAAAGTAGCTTTGGTCCCCACTGACCGAATACCACAGGTGGCGTAACGAACATAAACTCTATTCACATAATCCCTTTAAAGACTTTCCCCTTTTACATGGGCGCCCAGGGCCACGGACCGGGTCGCCGCCACCGTGACGTCCCCCTGTGAGTACTGGACCCGGTACCGAGTACCCCACGGCCCTGGCGGGCGACTCACCACCTTTCCCAGTGCTATTTCCAATGGGCCATGTGTCATTGTTATATCACTCGCCCTCTAAAGCCAATGGGATCCTGATAAGCTGCTGCCTTTACTGTTTTGTCCAAAACTGACACCTGCCCTGAAGGAATATTGATAAACTGCAGCCAATCAACAGGCAAGTGACTAAACAAAGTGATGTGACCCACCAAGATTAGCAGCACCAACATCACTGCGATGGCACTGCTGCGGGAGGTGAGTATAGATTGTGTTTATTTCCTATGGAGTCCTAAAGTCATTTATCAGGGGTTTGTGCAATAATAGACAATTCATTTGAACCCACAAATACTTATGACGAACAGCTGGGGAACAGATTTTGCAAACACTAGGCCCAAGTAAGAGCAGCCAACCCCACCATAGCTCCACACATCTGTTGCTTTGACGCTACTCTATACGTCAGTAATCATTAATGTTATCATTATGTTACAAGTTACTGATTCACTGAAAGTTTATTACTAATGTAATCCTTGTGGTAATGGTTCATTCATAAAATAAAGCCGTATGACGATTCCTATTTAATGACTTCTATATTAATCCTGTCACAAGAACTGTTATGACCTATATAAATCATCTCTAACTTGCCAGGCACTCGCCTCTATTCACATTCACATGTCTACAGTCAATTGCCATTTTCTGCATTTCAGAAATTAGATCTGCTTTGTGATAATGGATAGTTTGATTCTTTATTAAGCTAACTGTGACAAAATCATAGATCAAATGCAAAATACAAAAAAAAAAACAAAAAAAAAAAACAAGACTTAAAATCTTATCTTAAAATGCTTCCAAAAAGGAGAAATTAACCTGCTGAGTGTCTCAGGCCCACCCTTACAAAACTGTTTGCATTTGCTTTAAGGCCATGTTCACACCATCCTTTTTTTCATGCGGAATCGCCGCGATTTTCCCGCTGCGGATCCGCAGCTGTTTTCCATGCAGGGTACATTACAATGTACCCTATGGAAAACAGGAACTGCTGTGCCCACATTGCGGAAAATCGCGAAAAAAGCCGCACTGAATTGCCGCGGTAAAAAAGAAGTACCATGTCACTTCTTTTTGCGGAACTGCAGCGGTTCTGCACCCATAGACCTCCATTGTGAGGTCAAACCCGCAGTAAAACCCGCAGATGAAAAATATATCTGCGGGTTTTACTGCGGTTTATGGTGCAGAACCGCTGCAGTGTGGCTGCCCCCCGTGCCCCAATCCCACCCCCCATGCTCCGATGCCACCCCCCCATGCTCCGATGCCACCCCCCGTGCTCCGACGCCCCCCCCGTGCCCTATCTCCCCCCCTTATACTTACCCGGCCTCCCGGTGTCCGTCCGGCCGTCTTCTCCCTGGGTGCCGCCATCTTGCAAAATGGCGGGCGCATGCGCAGTGCGCCCGCCGAATCTGCCAGCCGGCAGATTCGTTCCAAAGTGCATTTTGATCACTGAGATATAACCTATCTCAGTGATCAAAATAAAAAAAAGTAAATGACCCCCCCCCCTTTGTCACCCCCATAGGTAGGGACAATAAAAAAATTAAGAATTTTTTTTTTCCCACTAAGGTTAGAATAGGGTTAGGGTTAGGGGTAGGGTTAGGGGTAGGGGTAGGGTTAGGGGTAGGGTTAGGGGTAGGGTTAGGGTTAGGGGTAGGGGTAGGGTTAGGGGTAGGGTTAGGGGTAGGGTTAGGGTATTTTCAGCCATTTTAACCCTAAAAAACTTCCTAGAAAACACACAGACTCTGCATAGAAAACCGCATCAAAAAACGCATCAAAAAACGCATCAAAAAACGCATCAAAAAAGCACCAAAAAAGGACCTGCGTTTTCTGCCAAGAGCTGCGGTTTTTACTCCTGAAAAAAAAGGAGGGAAATCAGGAACGTGTGAACATACCCTAAATGTTATTGTTGCCAATATGAAGTTACAGTATGTTACTGTCCCTTGATAGGACTAAGAAATTACAATTTTGAAATAGTGGAGTTGTGTACATCTTAATTAGTGGTCTTACATTGTTTAGTATACAGTGTCCAAGGATTAATGTTCAGGGTTATGTTTAGAATTGATGCAAATCGATTTTGCAGAACCCAGTATAGAGGCTAAATCAGTAATGACTTGCACCATGCGAGTGCTGTCCGATTTTTACGCATCGGTGACCTTTGAAAAGCCGGTAATTCATGTCCGGCGTACAGTAAAATCACACTGACAGGTTAAGAATAGAAAAGATAGAATAGATATATAGACGTAGAATACATATATGTATATATATATATACACACTGATCAAAAAAATAAAGGGAACACTAAAATCTCACATCCTAGATATCACTAAATGAAATATTCCACTTGTAAATGTTTACTCATTACATAGTGGAATGTGTTGAGAACAATAAAACCTAAAAATTATCAACGTAAATCACAACTAATATCCCACGGAGGTCTGGAGTTTGAATGATGCTCAAAATCAAAGTGGAAAATTAAGTTACAGGCTGATCCAACTTCAGTGGAAATGCCTCAAGACAAGGAAATGATGCTCAGTAGTTTTTGTGGCCTTCATGTGCCTGTATGACCTCCCTAAAATGCTGGGCATGCTCCTGATGAGGCGGCAGATGGTCTCCTGAGGGATCTCCTCCCAGACCTGGACTAAAGCATCTACCAACCCCTGGACAGTCTGTGGTGCAACGTGACATTGGTGGATGGAGTGAGATATGATGTTCCTGATGTGTTCAATCGGATTCAGATCTGAGGAACGGGCGGGCCAGTCCATAGCTTCAATGCC